>NW_015163099.1:402618-406953 GCF_001447785.1 Gekko japonicus | reverse complement strand
TACTGATGACACCCCAGCCCATACCTCCTGGCAATCTGGGCAAGGGGGCGCATATAGATATTAAACAGCATGGGGGACAGCACAGCCCCTTGGGGCACACCGCATTCCAGCGGGTGTCTCCTGGACCGCTGTTCCCCCAGCGCCACCCTTTGTCCCCGACCTTGGAGAAAGGAAACCAGCCATTGTAAGGTTAGTCCCTGAATCCCCGCGTCGGCGAGGCGGTGGGCTAGCAGCTGGTGGTCGACCGTGTCAAACGCGGCCGACAGATCTAACAACAGCAATACTGCCGACCCGCCTCGATCCAGATGCCTTCGGAGGTCATCAGCTAGGGCGACCAGGACCGTCTCCGTCCCATGTCCCGGACGGAAGCCAGACTGAAAGGGGTCGAGCACGGAAGCGTCATCCAGAAAGCCCTGCAGCTGTGTCGCCACCGCCCTCTCAATCAGCTTGCCCAAATAGGGCAAGTTAGAGACCGGCCGATAGTTGGCCAATTCGGCCGGATCTAAGGATGGTTTTTTCAAGAGAGGGCGGACCATCGCTTCCTTGAGTGCCCCGGGGAACCGTCCCTCTAAGAGGGACTTGTTGATAATCTCCCTTAGGGCTTGCCGAAACCCCTCGCGGCCAGATTTAATAAGCCATGAAGGGCACGGGTCAAGGCTGCATGTGGTTGGGCGCACAGCAGCTAGCAATCTGTCGACTTCCTCAAGGCCGAGTGGACTGAAGTGATCCAGGATCAAATCCGAAGACATGCAAGGGGCCTCAAGCTCACTTACTGTTTCAAACTGTTGTTAGAGGGCTGGTTCCAACTGTCTGAGTTAATGGATTCTATTCTGGACTCTTCATTTGAGGTTGTTGCTGCTCAGCCTGTTGTTGGCCAAGAGGTGTGCTTTGCCTTTGTGACAATATTACCCTTAGTGGGAACTTAAGGCCCCGGTTTGACCCTTGGTTACCTTTTCCCAGTGAGCTTCTGGGGAACTGACAGGAATGCCTTTTGTGAAGGTGTTGTCCTGTTTCTCCTTGTTCTTACTGCCCCTATGTCTGTGTTCCCATTTCCTGGCCAAAGGCTGGTGCTCCTGAGCCTTACCCACTCCAGCACCTGAACCCTTGGACATGTGGTTTGTGGCAGCCCTATCGGCATGTACCTATTAGTTGACTCCATTTTCCTGTCATGAGAAGCTCCGTGATAGGTGGTGTGTGGTGGGATTGCCCTGGACTGTAGTGCAATTGCTGTGTTCTCTGACCTTGCTGGGGTATATCTGTCACATATTTACAGAGTGGGTACAGGGTGCTGGCTAGGTTTGTTGGCAATGCACCCAGATTAGGATTTTAGGTCTGGACTATTGTCTAGCAATTGTAATAAATTCTTGAGGTAGCATTAGTGTATCTGCTCCACATGTATCTAGGTCATGTATCCCTTGGTGCATAAATACTGCATACACATCAACTGGTAACCTGACACAATGCTAACCACAAAGAACCCTTTGTGGGCAAGAGTTTTAAACTGGTCTTGATGTAATATTATGTACTTAGGGAGTGAACGCAGAGTATCTAATAGCACTGATATGAAATAAAACTGCAGTTTCTTGTCAGTATGTTAATATTTGTAAATGTAATTTTATAAAACAGTTAACTACTACAGATACAGTTGTTTGGCCATTTTTAAAAGAATGTTTAAGAGTACTTTGAAACAGGAAGCAATTCAACATGTCTGGCACATACTGTATATTTGTTTGAGGAGCCAATGCAATCTCTGCTGTGGTTCAGTGAAATAATAGTGAGATCAAGTACCCTAGCATTGTTTGCAGTGTTGTGACTGCTAAATGTGTGATTCAGGGATATTCTGCATGCATTTAAACAAAGTTTCTATGTTCTTATTTATGGGATATAACACTTGCTTCACTGTGGACTTTTAAAATAGATATTGGCTTGTGACCCCTATAATTCTGTGATGTGTGGGATTATTGTGTTTTGTTTCTCTTTGTTCCTTCAAGCCATCACATGGGTCTTGGGGGCTTCTGATTTCTCTAATTCTGTCTCTGTATATACCAATTGAAAGCATTTAGTTGAGATTAAAGCAGATTGAATGAGATAATCCCTTTGAGTGAGCAGCTTCAAACAGCTCAGGCGCAGCTCTTTGGGGACATGAACTAACTCAACACGAGCTAATTTCTGCTGCATTTCCCTGGTGGTGCATTAGACACACCACTTGTGTGTTATTTTTGTTTACTAGACTTTCTCTGTCTCCCCCCTCCCAAGAGTACTGCAAAAAAACAATAGCAGCCTAAGAAACAGAGATGAATACTTCTTGATTATCACATTAAAGGTTAAACTATGTAGGGATATTCATTCACACTAAAAGTAGTAGTAGTAGTAATCCCAGTTGAAGCTACAGAAATAGTTACCTTGAGGAGCAGGAAAATATGATGTGAACAAGTGGAAATAAGATAACTTGCATCAAAATAGCAGTAGAATAAGAGTATTATCTCAGTTCTTTTGTCTATTAGAGTAGTATGCAATGTATCCTACATTGTGCTTACCAACCGCAGGCATACATAGGACTCAGCTACAGTATATGTTTGCCAGAGAACCCCCAGCCTGACTTGCAGTCACATGTAACATAACGGAACTCAAGTTCCCAAGCTTTCTGGGGCCCAGTTCAGCTCATGGGGGCTGGAGGAAGAGGGGCTTTAATCTTCTCTTCCATGCCATTTTCCCAAACTAAACAGTTGTGAGGGAGCCTTGTTTGCCCTGCTGTGGGGCACCATGGGCTACAGTCAGTGCACATAGAACCCTACAAGGGTATAAACAAGTCCCCCTGTGCTTGTTTCAGATCAGGAAAATAGTAAGGGAGGGATGGATGAAACCCCCTTCTTGTGCTGTGCTCCCAAGGTGAATTGGCCCTGGAACACTTGGGAACGTTTGTTCCCTGATGCTACATGTGACTGCAAGATGAGTTGGGGGCAGGGCTGTAGACAGCAGTAGGGCATATGGGGCGGCATCCCCTACTGATTTTGCTGTGCCTCCACCTGCGCTCCTCCTGGCCTGGTCGGATCTTACTGCAGTGTCAGGGAGGGGGGCCTGGAGGGGGAGTGACTCCAGCTTTTCCAAGGAGGCCAACTTCTTTCCAAAGATGTGCTCTCAGGAGGAAAGGGGTACTTCTCTTCTAGTGCCTACCATTTCTTCTTTGGATTGAGGCCACCGCTGCAGCTATCCTGGCAGGGAAAGGTCTCATGGCAGCCCAGCATGATGCCGTCACATCTCCAGTGGCAGCAACAATCGAGGCCATGATTTGGCCACCTTTGTAGGAGCCTTTGGCAGGCCAGAAACTGAAGGAGGGTGCGGTAGAGGTGGGATTTCAGTGGATGCTATGAGGCCAGGATGGTCCAGCTGGCTGGGTGGCTGGCCTCCCTTCTCCACCCCCACCACACTTACTGCTGCATAGCCCAAAGTGAGCAAGTGATGCCACGTATCAGCATAACATGCAAACACCATCAAGCCCCCTGAATAGATTTCAAGGCAGGTAATTTGTTGTTTGAATCCTAGATTGATGCTAGGTCTCTACAGCAATCAGGGTTCAAGCAGTGTCCTATAGATACAAGTAGGCCAGCCAGTGAAAGGATGATTTCATTGGTCTCTGGTCATGTCAGAAGAGCAAGTGATGTGATTTGCTGCTTCACATCACCCCACCTCTCACAAGACTTACGGTAATTGAGTTGGAGTGTTAATTGGGAAGCCAAGGCTGGAGAGAGGGGGAAAAAAACATTATCTTTGCAGATGCAAGGATGTTCCACTCTCTACAGCACGTCCTTGTGAAACTTTGGAGACTTAGAGAGTTTTAACAAACTCAGGCTGCAGCCAAACTGAACCGAACTGTTAAAGCAGAACTCATTTTTGAGTGAACGAAAGTTCTTGACATCAGTGTCAGCACAAACACTGCAAAACACTGGTTCAGCTCCTGGTGGGCCTGGCAGGATGGTGGCTGGGTTCAAAGGAGCAGAGCCAGGCTGGAAAAGGATATGGCCAGCACCTCTTCAGATATCTTCCTCCCTTCCTGAATCCGGTACCTTCCCCCCTCTCCCTTTCTCTTCTGCTGCCTTATGCCCCCCCCCCCACTTGTCTTTTGACAATCTCATGACAGGCAAAGAAAGTCTACCTTAATTGGCACCCCCCATGGAAAAAAAAATTACTGGCTACAGGGCTCCTTGGGGGTCTTTTTACCTGACTCATGTCACATGTTTAATCTGAGTCCTCGGGGAATTGATCTGGAACCCCGTCCCTTGAATGACTGCATGTCAGTCAAAAGCCACAGAACTCTTGCTTGCAGAGAACCTTAAC
>NW_015163099.1:369249-402141 GCF_001447785.1 Gekko japonicus | reverse complement strand
AACTAAACTGGCACTTTCCCTTGCGCTAGCTGTTTGAGCTGAGATTGGTTTTGGTCCTTTGCTGTTCCTATACAAAATTTCCTTTCTGTCAGCCAACGTTGTGCAGCAAAACACCAACACCATATGTTTTGATCTTGCAGTCATCCTAGACTTTTTGGTTCCCACTGTCTGTCCCCCACCCCCTCATTTGGGGTGTTCCTACCCCTATCCTTCCACTCCACTGAGCAAAATTTATTTAGTTATGTACACACACCACCTTTCTTTTTGGTTAAAATCTGAATCCTTCCTCTAGTCTACAGAGACTATCTCAAAATTAAGTACGTTTTCCATTGGAGGAAGGGCCACTTAAGTGGATGAAGCCTTCTTAGGCTCAAGGAAGGCTACTTGGAGGATGGTTGGATACATCCCGTTATACCTGGTGTCAGGGTTCATATAAGGAAAGGCAGTCCTTAGTTATTTAAGTCCCAGTCCATGTAGGGCTTTAAAAGTAAAAACCAGCACCTTGAATTGGGCGTGGAAACAGATTGGCAGCCATGTACAGTGATGCAACATGGCTGTGCAATGATACAATATGCTGGCAGTATCAACTCTTCATCAGAAATCAGGCTTCTGTGTTATGAATTAGCTGGTGTTCCAGGTTATCTTCAGAGAGCCCTGTGTAGAGTGCCTTTACTTTTGTGAGCAAAGTTTGAGTCTAGGGATAACTTTCAGACCAACAAAGTTTGTTCACGGTATAAGCTTTCATGTGCACGTACACGTCTTCATTTATCTGAAGAAGTCTGCATGCACACAAGATCATATACCTTGAATAAAATTGTGTTGGTCATAAAGGTGCCACTGGACTCAAACTTTGTTCTGCTGCTTCTGACCAACACAGCTACCCACCTGAATCTTTACTTTTGAGGTCACTGTGGCATGGATCAGCATGGCTAAGTAGAGTTGTCAGTCTCTAGGTGGAGACTGCAGTTGGCCAGGACTTAACAGTGATCTCCAGACTACACAGATCCATTCCCCTTGAGGAAATGGCAGCTTCAGAAGATCGACTCTGTGGCATCACATCCCTGCTGAGCTGTGTCTCCCCAGGTTCCACCTCCAAATCTCCAGGAATTTTCCCAGCCAAGAGTTGGTAACCCTAGGTTGGCTGAGTCTAACTAAGGAGTTAACATACCCGATTTACTTGTCTCATACTCTATTCCCTTCTTCTGTATATTTTCCTCCCACCACCATGTATCACCACATCAGTTAAATTTAAGAAATTTCCAACTATCAGGTACTGAATAAACTGGTGTATTGGCCTACCTGATAACAACCACCAGCCCCTCATTTTATCTTTCCCTCACCCCACTGACTCCAGCCCCTTCTCAAAGGTCCATTTAAAGTTCAGTATGGCATTATGGGGGACAAAGTGCCAGATGCCATGTCCTATGCCAGAGGGATGTATACCTTTTTTGCATCAGTATAGAATATATATGATAACGGGCATAGTTATAACTCTTAACATAGCAAAAAAAAGGAGTTGGACAAAGGGCACCTTCTCACTGAATATTTTGTTGGGATTAATCATATTTATGCAAGGTGCCTATTATTTCAAAACAACATCTTATTATTTTATTTCCATCCACTGTCTTGTCTGACATGTATTGATAAAGCTCATGCATGCACTGTTTGTAGAAAAGGGTCTGTTTAGGGATCTATTAATAATGGATATCATCCATCTGTCTCTTGAAAATGAATTTTCATGATCCTATTGTTTTGTGTGTTGTGGTAAAGCTCGTAGTTGCTACATTATACAGATTTATCCTGCCGATCAGACCATTGGGCCATGAAGGCAATTATCAGCCAGTTTTTGCTGTAAATGTCCATTCTGTGCCTTTATGTATGCAGGATTTTAGAATAATTTGAATGGGGAGTTAGAATGGTTATTGTACTCCTATTTCCTTTAAGGATACCACTGTAGCTTGTCTAAAAAAATCACACTAGGTACAGTAGCAATTCATGCTGCATATGTCCCGAAGGAGCCTGAGGAAAACTGTGAAATTGTGGCAAATGGATAAAAATGCCACATTATGCTGCTCCGCTCCTATTATTCTGATATTTCTTCTGAAATCTTTTAATAGCTGAGTAAGTTGCAAAAGCCTAGGGCAGCTTTAACTTGCATGTGAGACATTAAGCAACAGCACAGCCTTGGTGTCATGAGCCTTGGCAAGATGACACAAAATGTAGTTCCCCCTCCCTCCTGGGGAAAAAATAGTTTTGCCTTTTGGCATTGTGTCTCTGCAACCAACTCTGTTTGCTTCTTTTTCCTACGTTTTCTTTATTATGTCAGGGATTATATGGAGAATTTTAAATTCCCACTTCACATAAGATCTTGGTACATACTTCTGTCATTTCACAATGTTCCCTTTAAGATCTTGGGAGATCTTTTTCTGTTTTCTGAGAGACTAGTCATTGGAGAAAAATAATCTTTTAAAATATACTTTCAAATTATGCAAGATAAAATGTATTTCCCATTTATGTTTATGCAAGAACTGTGCATAGGCCAACTAACTAACACAAACCTTTAAGAATTTAAAGAATGTGTAGAAAACATTTTCTTAACATATACACCTTATTAAATGATTCCATTATTGTTTTTGTTCTGTTCTAACACATTTATTTAGTGAGTTATTTGTTAATTTATTTGTAACATTTCTGTGCCACCTTTCCAGCCAAATAAGGTCTCCCAAGGTGGCAAACATCAAGAGATTAAAGCACTGAAAACATTAAAGCAGGATTTAAAGTAAGGTTTATGACATAAAATATGCATAACACACAACCAGAGAGAAGGTTTAATAAATGTAAGTGGGGGTACACCAGCCAGACAAAAAGTCTTCATCCACTAGTGGAATACAACAATAGAGGGAGACAAATCTGTCTGGGGAGGGTGTTCCAAAGTTTTGGTGCTATGACCAATAAGATCCTTTCTCAGGTTGCCACCCATCTAGCCTCAGATGGCTGAGGCAACTGAAGCAGGGCCTCTGAAGATGAGTGGAGTAGATGGGTAGGTTCATATGGGAGAAGGCAATCCTTTAGGTCTGCTAGTTCCAAGCCATATAAAGTTTCCAAAATGATTAGTTCCAATGCTTGATGCAGCTGAAGACAATGATTTCCCCAGTGAGCAAGGGGAACAACATTAATACTGTAGGACCCAATCTGTTAAACTGTTCCCAATGGATTAACTTATTCACCAAATGGGAGGAGAAGATACGGTTACTGCATTTTTCTATGGTTTATTGTTTTAAGTCTTCGCAAAAGTGCTTTATGCCACCAAAGAGAGGTAATGGGTGTTTCAGTCAGTTCCCCACAACCACCTTTCAAACTGACCCTGGACTTTTCAACCCTATTGATCTAGGCTGGGGTCCTTAGCCTCTTTGAGCTTGTGGGCACTTTTGAAATTCAGACAAAGCGTAGTGGAAACAATTCAAAATAGCTGCACAGGAGTTCAGGGAGCAAGAATGTCCGGGAGCAAAGTTATCTATATATCTAATAGCCAAGTTGCCCCCTCCGTGCAGATATTTAAATCCGCACGTCGGGGGGACTTGGGGGGCAGAGATTTTCCTCCACACTTGGAGCAGTCCCCAGGTGTGCAGAAAAATCTAAAAAGTTGAAAAAAATATACGGGGGATATTTAAATCCCCCCAAATGTAAAAGCGTTCCCTGCGCATGCACAGAGAATGCTCTAGCTGTTGGGGGGGGAGGCTCGGTGGGCCCGGCAGCTAGGAGCCGCTCGGGCCTTGCTTTTGGTGCTGGGGGGGGAGGTTTGGCAGGCCCGGTGACTGAGAGCCACATGGGCCTCGCCGCTGGTGCCCGGGGGGGGAGCGGGAGAAGGTTTGGCAGGCCCGCACAGCTTGCTGCCAATGTGGGGGGGAGAAAGATTAGCGGGCCCGGCGACTGGGAGCCACATGGGCCTCGCCGTTGGTGCCGGGGGTGTTGCGGGGGGGGAGAAGGATTGGTGGGCCCGGGCCTCACTGTCACTGTGCGGGGGGGGAAGGCTCACCTACGGCTGTCTCCTCCTCCACATGGAGCTCCTTCTCCCCCCTCATGAGTATCGCGGGTCCCCGCTTCTTGTATAACTCTAATATCTGATGAAGGTATCCAACAAAGAGACCTTTGACTCTCAGAAGCTTACAGCCTGAAAATCTTGTTGGTTTCTAAAGTGCTACTGGACTTGAATCTAGCTCTGCTACTGCAGACCAACACAGCTACCCTCTGCAATTATAACTCTAATAGTAACATAAACATTTTAGGCAGAAGCTCTGTTTAACAGAATGGCCTTTAATGTGCATAGCCAATCATAAACTCTGTTGGGCACAAGCTCCACCTAGCCCCACACATTTTGTTAAAGCACTTGCCAGGCACCAGGAAATTAGTCAGTGAGTACTGTGGAGCTCATGGGCTCCACACTGGAGGCTCCTGATCAAGGCTGTAGCCAGAACTCTGAATATATAGGTGCCAGGCAAAGACATTTTAATTTCCCCCCTCTTTCATCTATATTCTTCTCCTCTTTTACCTTCTGCTGATTTAAGATGCTATCTTATGATCTTTACTCTCATGTTTTACCAGCTGTTACTCTGGATAGGTTCATATTTATCTGTTGCTGCATTTATGGCTTTATCTCAGAAGTACCCTTATTAGCAGGTAGCTTTTTAAAACTATATCGCACCAAAAGTATAGCAGATAAATTAATAATACTGCATTTCTTGTTCTGAATTAATAATCTTTACCTATACCTCACTTAGAGCTTGCCGTGAACTAAGATCCACTGTATATATCCCATCCATGCCTTTTACCCTATTTGCAAGAGACTCAAACACACAAGCAATTTTTTAAAAAAGACATTACCTTAAGACCGTAGCCCTGTTAACATGTTACAGTGATCGCGCGTAGATACTGCATGTACTGAAGTGCATCTGTTTCTAAGAAAGAGCTAATGTATGTTCACTTCACAAATTAAACTAGGAACAAGTACCTGAATAAATGTGGGGTTGAAGTCACGTATACAGCTAAAAGTCTGTTGGATGTACTCAATACATGATTAAAGAACAGTTAAGAATACACTCAACATGGACTCACATTCGCTCTAAAATGTGAACAGTGGTAGTGAGGCAGGGTTTCAAAGGGGCTTGAACATTCCTACACAAAATTGTCTAGGCATACAGGGCAGTAAGGTAGACTATCATGTCGCTTAATTGGAAGTGTAAGCAATCTCTTAATTCCGTAAATTATCTTGGTCCACTTGTGGTGAAGTATACCAGTGTTACTGAGAGCAAGTACTGACTCTTTCTCTCATCCATTGTCAACAGTAGTCTGTGGTTCTGTCAAATTAGTCTTTGCTGTAAAAACTGACAGATGAACAGCCCTGAGGGTTTTAGAAATTCTAGTCCTGCAACTTTGTCTCAGGGATTCTTATTAGACGTTTGTGAAATCATAAATTACATTGACTGTACCGTAATTTTGTCTTGTGTGTCTGATTCTGCTTTCCAACCTGCATTTGCTAAACCATTTAACATATGAAATACAATATATGAAGATAGGAGTGCCTAAAGGTCCCCAATGTGTAAATGACATTTAAGGTACTGGGGCAATTCCAGTTTGTAGTCTGCTGCCTTGAGGAAACTCTTTAATGAGTTGACATGAAGCCTTTTGCAGCTTATTATTGATGACATTTTGAGGACACTTGCAGTTGGTAGGATGGAAGAACACACACACAGACACACACACACAAATAGGGTATTGTCCTATGTACAGTACTACAGTATTATTTTCCACAAAGTGCCATAAATGTTTTGGCAATTCTATATGCAATTAAATGTATCTTTAGGATATAAATGGAAGATTCTCTTTCAAAACACCAATTTTGAATATGTAATATAAAGGGATACATGAGATAGAGGAGTTATCTTTTCTTTATGTGGACTATGTACTCATATGTCTTTAGTTGAAAATACGTATCAGATCCCCCCCCCCAGTTGATTGGTGAAGGAGGACACTAAAAAAAAGCCATAGTTAATTTAATTTTTGATTTTTTAAATAATCAAATTATAAATTCCTGGTAGGAATAGGAAAAAAGTTAATTGTTGTCCTTCCAAATACAAAATATCTTGTCATGCAACATTTTGATAGTGTCTGTAATTTTTCATACTGTCATCATTAGTGCTGCTGGAACTCCCTCAGGCTTGGTTCAGATTGGAGACTGGCCATTATGAGTGAAAAAGTATGTGGGGATGGGGTTCTAAATTGTTTTGTAATTGTCACCCTCAGTCTGTGAGCCTCTTAAGTTCTTATGGTTCCCACTCCTGTTTCTTTTCCCTGTAGCAGTGGCAGATGTTCCACTAGCTCCATCACAGATTCCCTCTCCCTTTCTCCCTCTGTTCTTCCTCAATGACAGGGGGAAATAAATGTGCATATTTTGTCTTCTTTTATTTATTTATTTTCTATCCATGTGACACCTAAATGCTGCTATGTTTGATTTCCAAACATTTTTTTAAACTACATATCCCAACCACCCTGGTGACTGGTATACTAACTTGGCACAAGGGAAAAAGAAGGAAGAATGCAAAGGAACAGAAAAAGACAGCAGAGAGCCCAACTAAGAAGTGGGGGTGGGGCAGAGATGGGGCAGCTGGGTAAGTGGCTGGGTAGAAGGGACATGTTCTTCTCTGTTTTAGATTAAATCATTGCATTTACTCAAATGCAAGACTAGGTTTTTCACAAGTATGTCATTAAAAGAGAGGGTTATCTTATATTTGCATATAATTTACAGTTATGCCCAATATGTCTTTGTGTATAACATTTTTAAGGGTTTTGTCTCACATTTAGGGTTCTCTTCCTTCTGAGTAAGTACAGTACTTATAATTTGGGGCTTTCTTAACCTCAAAACTGATTTTTTTGAACTTCAAAGGCTTTGTGATGTTGGCCATGATTATCCTTTCCCCCCCCTCTATGAGTCAATGAGGTTTCAGAAATAAGTACCAGCTTATGTATCACCATTTTCATTCCAGAAGAAAAAAAAATGACACGTGGAACAGGCCCTCATATAAAAATCTATAGAATTGCACATGCATATATGACATCAAATGTTCCTCAAGTTTTCTATGACGCAATTTAGAGAAATAAATTTTCACAATCAATAAAAAATAAGTTTTGTTTATTGAAACTTTATAGTTGTTTTGAACTTCTCCCATTTATAACTTCTCTGAATTAGGATCATAAATATAATCTGGGCAATTCTGGAATGGGAAATGTGCAATAATAGGACAATTCTCTTGTGAATTATCAGAGCCAAACCACTGGCATATGGCATTCATCTCTAGCAACATAAAGCCACACTATTCTCATCAGGTAATAAATAATGAATCACTGGATATATGGAAGAACTGCCAGGGTTTTGTTTTGTTTTGTGATATCAGCACCTTGAGGTCAAAGGAAAAAGCTGACTTATGAATTGAATGCAGGTCCAAAATTGGCTTCTTCATGGAATTCACTGTTCTCCTCTTCCATTCACAATAATAGAGAATACTTTTGGGGTAATATTGAGCAGAGACATGTTTTACCCTAATCTTTCATTTCCCCACAGATAACCTATTATTTCATTTTAATGTTCAGATACAACTGGTGTGCATTGGTTTATCTGGATACAGGGGGTAAACTTCTTGTATAACTCATCAGCTGTCTTCCATACCACAAAGAACATTTTTATCTTGTTTGTAGCCTGCCTTATAAAAGACTGTTTCCATACCAGGAACCTTGAAGCTTACACTCTAATAAATCAAACAGGTGTATTATGTGATAAATCAGCCAATATTTCTTGAACTTGAAACTGGTATCTGTGAAATGCTACAACCAACTTCTAAAATTTCAGAAATTTCAGAATATTAATGTAAAGGTGAATTGTAGAGCAGGAGTACTCTCTCCGCAGCTTGTGAGCTAAGAACAGCTCTTTCACATGCTACCCATAGATGATCTATAGGTATATTTATATTTAATATAACTGTACATGTGTGCTTGGTGGGATAGTGCAGAGAACAGACAGTAGTCATGTGGCTTTCTTAGTTCCCTGGGACAGATGTTAGGCTTACTGATATGCAATTTCCTGGTTCCCTATATGGGATTGTTTTTTACAAATCAGTGTAACATCTCCTACTCTTCAGTCTTCTAGAAAAGCAGCTAAATTTAGTGATAAATTACATGTATGGATTAGTAAATTAACAGTTGCACATTTGAGTTCCCTAAGAACACTCAGGTGTATACCATCAGCACCTGGAGACTTACTGGGGTTTTTTTTTTTGGGGGGGGGTGTCTGTTTATTTTAATTTCCTCAGCAGTCTAGAACTTCATCTCTCACCACCTCAATTTCACTCAGTTCTTCAGACTCCCCTTCTAAATATAGTGGCCGTGGCATGGGTACATGCCACACACTTTCCACAGTGAAGACAGAAACAAAAAATTTATTGAGTTTCACTGCCATCTTCCCTGGAGCGACGCCGCCCCTCGGGCGCAGCTTTCGGCAATGTCTCGTCGGCTCCTGCCGTGCTGCATTCCACGTCACGACGTCGCTACGGCTCCGGCTCCACCTCCACTCGACTTGGCTGGTGCCCTCCCTGGATTGCTCGACTCTCTCCGCTGCCATCTTTCCTCTCGCTGCCATCGCCTCTCTCTCCCTCCGCCGCCGCCGCCTGCACTCCCGGCACAGAGCCAGGAGGAGGGTGCCCCCTGCCACCTAGGGCAGGTACCCATTCCTCTTGTTATTACTAGAGTCGCTGGGTTGGCGGGAGCTGGGACAGGGGTCGGGGGCTCAACCCGGCCGCGGTGGGGATTCGAACAGCCATTATGGCTGTTCGCTATTGATGTTAACCGCAAGCGTAGTACTGCCTGCGCCACGGTTCCCAATTTCAAAGCCAGCAGCTCACAAAGCAGCATTTCTGCTCACACGACTCCGCAGCTTAGAGGGAGCATTGCACAGAGCACCATCACATTGTGAGTTTTGATTGCCCCCACCCTACCAGCAGGAGTCAGTGGTCTGCCATGGAGGTGGAGAAGGTCACATCTTGGTGGTCCTGCATCACATAATGAGGGCTCATGGATGCCACAGCAGAAAGAGGGGGCAAATTTCCTTGCCATTGCCACAGTTTGTGGGAGGCAAATGTCATAAGTTCATTATATATTGCATAAAGAAGCTCTTTTTTTGCATCAGCCTTGCTCCTAACAGATGGTTCCAGGAATAAGAAGCCTTCTCTGAGCTGGCTCTTTTGCCATGTGTTCTGCATGGCTGGACAGTGTCCGCATAACATTTTCTCTCTCTCTGCCCTTGACATATTCTATCCCTTACATCAATCATCCACATTGGTGTCAGATCCCTTTGGTTTTTCTTGGATTGCTTCAGGCTGATTTAGTATTCACATTTTTTGTAGGATTCCTTTTGGTTCTTCACCTCCCCTGCCACCTTGCTCTTTAATTAAGCTCTTGAGCTTTGTGGGTTTGGAAAATCTTTATTAAAACTAATAAATTGGCTTTTTTCCCTCCTGGAGTCCTTCCAATTCTTTTTCTGGTGTTCGGTAGGTTTAGAAAGAAAGTTCTTGCATCTGATCAGAATCCAGATGAGTTCTAGAAAACCTGAATTTTTTTGAGAACCGATGGGGTATAGTGGTTAGAGTTCTGGATTAAGATCTGGGAAATCCATGTCCAGATCCCCATTTCATCACAAAGCTTACCAAGTGCTCTTGAGCCAGACATGTACCCTTAGAATGGCCTACATCGCAGGGTTGTTGTGCGGATAAAACTGAGAAGGGAAAGCCACATGGGTAGAGCCAAATGTTTTACTCTTTCCATAAGGAATAGGACTTCTTTTGCAAATGAAAGGACACTTTTGGATTCAATGCTATGGCTTTGGACCAGCATAATTTAACAAACACAACCACCACTACCATTACCACCACCAATCTATATATCTAATTCTCAACAGTCCTCCTGCCTGCAGATACTTATTTCCTCAAACAGAGGATACACTCTCCCCCAACAGGTTTTTCTACAGACTCAGGGAGGGTTGAATCCCCCTCAGTAGATTTTGAAATGCCCACTATAGGGAACTACTCCAGGCCCCATCACATTGACAGTGAGAAATAGACTGGCTAATAGCCAGAGAGAATGAGAGAGAGACAGAGCGAGATAATGAGTGGGGGGAAAGGGGACGAAGCAAAAGCAGAACTGGAGCTAGGATTGGGGAGGATTCCTCCTGCTGTATGAGTGGCTAGATAGCAGGAGGACATTTTAGAAGGACATCCGAGCTTCGCTTCTCACCTATACCTATACCTCCACTGTCTTCTTAAAACTTTCTCAGCGGGGAGGCTTCTAACTGTTTTGCCCCCTCCACCAGCTTGAGAAAGACTGACTGGCTGAGAGTGAGACACACACACACACAGACAGAGAGAGATAAAGGGTGGGGGAAGAGGGGAGGAAGCAACAGCAGAACTGGAGCTGGGATTGGGGAGGATTCCTCATGGCCACTTGCCCATATCCAACACTATTTTTCCTGCAGTATGAATGGCTAAATAGCAGGGGGGAAGTTTTAAAGGGACATCTGAGCCTGCAACAGCAAAGTCTTGAAATGGGAATGAAGGATTATTCTCACCCCAGTCTCTGTAGCTGTGGGCTCTGCTGTCCTTTAAAACCATTCTCTCTGGCTTCTAGCTGCTTCCCCCACCACCACCAGCTTGGGCACTGCTTCTTCACACTGTTTCTCTCTTCTGACTGACTAGAAGAGGGAAGTGATAAAAGGACAGCTGAGGCATTATTAATGGATGGGTGGTACAGTGACTGAGAGGTAGGGGGCAGGTGGAAAGGAGGCGGGATTTACTCTAACCAGTGTCAGTTTGTACACACCACCTTTTAAAACGTTCCTTAGCAACCCTGACAGACAAACTGCCAAAGATAGCTGTGCTGCTGTGGGTGAATGTAGACTCATCTCAGGCTGAAACAGACTGGAGCCCTGCAGCCACACAATTCTCCACAGCAAGGCAAGAGACTGAACAAGCAAATGTGCCTTATGCTGATCCATTGATAAACCAATGACCATCTATACAGCTGTTTTTTTGGCAAGGGCACTCCGAAGGAGAGTGGTACAGGACACCTATAACACCTGAAGCCCTGCAGTAAGATAGTCTCTAAAATCTCACTCATTTATTTATTATTTCAGATATTACTTACAGAGGAATTGAAAAAGGCATAAGTGAAGAATTTTGCTTTTGCTGATTTTAGTCTTTATCTCTCATGTTTCTTCATTAGTGTTCTAGAGAGAGAAATATTGTACTTAACATCATTTATGTAGCAATTTGAAAACTATATACGTAGTTCCTCATAGTTTGTCACCTGTGGGATTTGTGTGCTTTTTAAAAGTCTGACTTTAGATAAAGTGACCTCAAGTGAAACAAACTGGGCTGTCAAAATTAAAATGAAATAAGAGACAAGTAATGTGTAGATGTAGAGTGACAGGGAAGAACCAGAAAGGGATACTGAGTTACTTTTGGCTACACTTACTTTACCAAAAGAATATACACTTTTTATTATAATGATTCTTAACTGTTGCCATTTCACAGCTGTCTACAAAGGAGGTATTAGCCACTTAAAAGTAGTAGTTTATTCCACAGTCATTCTTTATGGAACACAAACAGTATGTTGGTTTGGTTCAGTCACTCTTGGAAGTTGGAATTAGGACGAAAAATAAAATAGTAACTGACATGATATTATTTTGGCAAGCTAGCATCTTTACTAACATCGGAAACCTGGTTAGCTCTATTCCCTCAACCGTGGCTGTTTTGGATAGTACTTTCCTTTTCTGTTAGTTCACATTGTGAATACTAGATTTACTTAGTGGCAAATGAAGATGTCCCAAGTTGTGAGCTTTTCATGAATAGATCTGAATTATTCAATTTCTTTTTCATTGCTTAATTTCCATCTCTGTCTTGCTGCCTCAGATAAAGAATTCATTTCATTTCCCCCCCAAACTTATGCAAAGCTGTTCCTATGTTATCTACTGGCAGGATTGCTCAATTTTTATTGAGATACAATAAAGCACTATGTAGACCATTCATGTATTTCACAGATATACTGTGGTAATGAGGCGTAAACAAGAAAATAAGAGTTTCAATAAGTGCATGCAATAGTTATGATACAATATAGTACTTCAGTTTACATGGATGTACTATTTCTTCATGTTTTCTTATGATAGAGCTAAAGACACTAAGTCTTCCTTTCTATTTTTTCCCTTTCTTCCATGTCATGAATGTAATTCCGATGTGCGATCCTGAATTATGGTGGCCGTTATGATCTAAAACCAACTTGGTCTTTTCTGTAAATCCAATAGGTAAGTAATTAAATTATTGTTGTAGAACTCACATTGTGGTACAGCAGCTAATTAATTTTAAGATCTGCGAGGAAGTGTCTAGATTGTGCTAATTAATGTAATGCTTCTTACTTTTATTACTAAATATTTTCTTGCGGAGATTGACAGTCAAGCAGGATGGCTTTGTGTTTAACAGTGAGGTTGAGCACATTGGATTAATGTTTCTCAGTCATGATTGTTTTTGTGGCTGCTAGAGTAATTTACAAAGGCTGGGTCTACAAAGAGGTGCTCCATAGTCCGGGTATAGAAGAAGATGCAGGTAAGTTAAACAACCACAGAAGAAGGCCTTAAATGTACCAGTGAAATGTGGTGTCATTATATTCATTTGATCTTAGCTTTTTCCTGAAAGAAATGTGGCAAAACCTGACCTGAACCTCATGGGAGCTGATCTTTTAGTTTTCTGCTCTGCTGCTTGTTGTATTGCACTGATTCAGTATTTGGGGTTAAATTGAACAGCCACGTAATGGGGAAAGCATTTAATCATTAAAGAAATGACATTTGTGCAGTACTCAGAAGGAAAAAGAAACAGGGTAGATTAATAAATTGTGTATGATCTTTGTATATAACAGATCCCATTCCTATGGATCCCCTTCTTAGTGCACACGCTGCAACTCATAATGTCAAGAAAACTGGATGATCATAGATTTGTAAAACTATCTATTTATTTGGGTTAGTTTCATAACATTAATCAAATATTAATAATTAAAACAATAATAAAAATTATGGCTACTGGCGTGTCTCTGTTACGTTACCACATGTGTGTTTCTTTCCTTCAAGTACATCACATTTTATAGCTGCAACAATCCTGTGAGACAGGCTAGGCCAAGGAAGAGACTAAGTCCAGTCTGCATGCTTTATGAAGAGTGGCGTTTTGAATCCAGATCTTTCATATTCAAATGCAGTAACAACTGATCTTCTAAAGCAACCTTTTGAGACCAATCCATTAGGAACAATTCAAAGCAATCCAAAACACATCCAATACTTAACCTCTGCCTCCAAAAATCTCAACAAGATGATATTCTTCACCATATTAGAGCAGTAGATTCAGTCTGAAGAAATTGAAACAAGTTAGGTTTGCTGAGTCTTCCCCTGACTACTTGTTTCTAGTGAAAATGTACAGTTCCCAGTACCAAAGAAAGCAACTGGAGCAGGACACAAGGCCAAGTACCTCCACTTGCACATTTGCTCCTTCCCTTGAGTGTCTTAACTATTGTTGAAAGTTACATCTGCACCTACCTTAACCATGGCTATTGCTAACTGGTATTCCCACTGTTATCAGGATTTGGACCTAATTTATGATGAAAGCTGGTTGAAGACCAGAAGGCATCTGCATAGCATTAACTGTTGTTGAAACCATTACAGATACTGTCCCTAACCATAGTTAAAACAGCTAGAGGAAGGTTAGGTGACACTGTATATAATGGGGAGAGAAATAAACAACAATCCTGTGCCATCCTACTAATCCCTCAACCATATTTCAACACTGGGGATGCTTAATCTTAAGTATGCTTCTAGGTTTGCCAACTCTGGGTTGGGAAATTCCTAGAGATTTGGAATTGGAGTCTGAAGAGGAGAGGAACTGGGGAGGAAGGGATTTTGACGGGTTATACTGCCATGCAGTTCCCCCTCCAAAGCTGCCATTTTCTCCAGGAGAACTGTTCTCTGTAGTCTGAAAATAAGTTGTAACTCCAGGAGAACATGAGGTTCCACTTATCATGGAATCATAGAATGTTAGAGTTGGAAGGGACCTTGCAGGTCATCTAGTCCAGCCCCCTGCTCTCTGCAGGAGCATAGCCAAAAGATAGCCCTACAACATACCCAAAAGATGGTTGTCCAGGCTCCGCTTGAAAACGTGCAGTGAAGGAGCATCCACCACCTCCTGAGGCAGTCTGTTCCACTGCTCAACCACTTTTACAGTTATGAAGTTTCTCCTGATATTTAGCCGGTAACGACTTCCTTGTAATTTCCACCAATTAGATCTAGCCTTGCAATCCGGCGCAAGAGAGAATAGATCTGCTCCATCTTCTATATGACAGCCCTTCAAATATTTGAAGACTGCAATCATGCCCCCTCTAAGCCTTCTCTTTCCCAGACTAAACATACCCAACTCTTTCAGCCTTTCCTCGTAAGACTTAGATTCCAACCCTCTCACCATCCTGGTTGCCCTCTTCTGGACACGCTCGAGCTTGTCAACATCCTTCCTAAAATGTGGTGCCCAAAACTGGACACGATACTCCAGGTGAGGCCTGACCATAGCAGAATACAGTAGAACTACCACCTCCTGTGATCTGGACACAATGCTTCTGTTAATGCATCCTAAAATTGCATTAGCTTTCTTCGCAGTCACATCACACTGCAGGCTCATGTTTAGCTTGTGATCAACCAGAACACCTAGATCCCTTTCACATGTTCTGCTGTCAAGCCAAGTCCCTCCCATTCTATATCTGTGCCTTTGATTTCTTTGTACCTAAGTGTAGGACTTTGCATTTATCTCTGTTGAAATTCATTTTATTAGTCTCAGCCCACCGTTCCAGCCTATCTAGATCATTTTGAATCCTGACTCTGTCTTCTTCAGAATTAGCAATCCCACCCACCTTTGTGCCATCTGCAAATTTGATAAGCATTCCCTCTGTGTCTTCCTGTAGGTCATTTATAAAAAACATTTAACAACACTGGGTCCAGGACCAAGCCCTGTGGCACTCCACTCGAGGCTTCCCTCCACATAGACACAGAACCATTTGAGCACTTGTTGGGTACGATTTTTCAACCAACCATGAGCCCACACTTAACCAGCTTATCCTCAAGGATATCCTCCAGGATATCATGAGAAACACTTGGAGTATGACATCCGTATATATTTCCTGTGCTAGAAATAATCATTTTAAATTTCTTCAGAGGTATCTGTCCTGTAGTCTTGAATTAAATTTTGACTGTGTCCAGACTGTTTGTATCTTTGATTTTTTACTTAGTGGTGGTGGGGTTGAAGTGTATGTGTGCTTTCTAATGTCCTTTTACTAGACAGTGTGAAGGAAACATAGTTGATATGTACATTTGTATTGTTAACAATAACTTTCCTTGTAGTAATAGAAAACAAAGGATTATTTCCTATAATATTATGACAGAAAAATTCCATGAAGCAGTGTTAAAATGGCTACTGTTGTATTATTTTGCTTGTTTAGACCACTGGGAAATAAAGTAGCTGTCTGCATATTTGATATATACAGGCAGGGAGAGGAAAGGGAAGCCCACTGAACACATTCAGAAGTGGCATAGTTATTCAGTGGTGTTTTCATGAAAATTTGACACTGCTACATTGTATTCGGCAGCAGTGAGAATCACTAGGGAGTGAACAGCTGGATGCTTTATAGGGTTTTATGTTGTACATAAGGAGGCCATGTTTTCCATTGTCAGAGTGTAAAGGAAAATGAAAGCTCTGGGCATCATTAAAGTCTTGAAAGCCTGGGATGTGTCAGTTTTGTTCCCTCAACACCTGGATTGAAAGCTCATTGTGAGGTCACTTAGAAAACAAAAGCAGGCTGTCTTCTGCAGTTTTGTTAATATGCATTAAGTTCTTAGTAGCTTTCCATTAAGTCTGTTCTCAGAAACATTGTCCCAGATGTTATTTCCCTTTGTGTGTGTGCATTTGGGCAGGGAGGTTTTAATGCCAGGGATTTTCCCCCTGCTACAGTGTGCTGTACATCATAATTATTTAGAAACTAGAAAACTAAAATATCTGTTTACATCCCCAAATTTACCAAGTTTAGATGTATTTCTCAAACGTGTGTTTTGTTTTTATTTATCTGACATTTCCAGGCAGTGGAAATCAACACACAATTTCGAGAATGTCAGTAGTTCAGTTGTAGTCACAGTTTCATGAATGTTGTAGTTCCGTTGTAGTCAGTTTGCAAGGCCATAACAAGTATATGGATTGATTTTGGTCCTATCTGGGATCAGTTAGTTTGAAAGGATGTCTTAGGACTGCAAAGGGGTAGCCATGTTAATCTGTTGTATAGCAAAATAAAACACAAGTCCAGCGACACTATAAACACAAACAACAGCAATAATAACAATAATAACATTTATTTCAACATGAATATTCATACTGAAACAAACCTTGCCAGGTTTTAAGGTACCACTAGACTTTGTTTTATTTAGGATTGCTACCTGCCTTAAGAAGGAAATTCAGAAAAGAAGAACAGAAAAGTTTTGTGTTCTTGTTAGGAGGTAAAATGAAAGATATTAAA
This sequence comes from Gekko japonicus, assembly GCF_001447785.1. Taxonomy (NCBI): domain Eukaryota; kingdom Metazoa; phylum Chordata; class Lepidosauria; order Squamata; family Gekkonidae; genus Gekko; species Gekko japonicus. The sequence goes on along the minus strand of NW_015163099.1, from coordinate 385,461 downwards.
GGAAACTGAAGTTCACAATTATGCTTTTGTTTTGAAGAGTGGTGGTTGTTTATGTATTTATTTTCAACATGTATATCTCATCTTTCTGCATAAGCAGGTTTGGTGTGGCTTTTTCTTTAACTGTGATCAAAGCCTGAAATGGCTATTATAAGGCTAAGCTCGATTTTCCAAATGTAAGTCTATGGCTTCACTGTATCAGTTGTTATTGCTATTATTATTATTTTTAAAAAATAGAGTTTAAGGGATAAAATAGTACACACTAGAAATTTTGGAACATGAAGGAGTCTTTAGATATATAAGCCAAATTTTGAAAACAACTTAATACCCACACTTTCCTCCCATCTTTTGAAATGCTAGAGACTAATTTGGATACAAATAGAACATTTCTTTGTTTTGTTTTGTTTTAAAGCCATCTGTTATTCATTCCATGTGGTAACCTTTTTCTTTTATTTCATAAACTAAAATCAAAACTTTGGATGTAAAGGGGCTTGTTTAGCTTTATTAGGGGTTTATACTTCAATGTGAAGTATATCCCACTCGCTTGAGTGAAAAAGTAGAAAATAAGTAATAGTGTATATTTGTAGTGCATAGCTGGAGATAGGGAACCCTGTATTTTAGTCACAGTAATAAACTGGTTTGGGCTAATAAGTAATAACTGAGATCTTGGCACCTTTCTTAAATGAGCAATAAAAAAAGACATTTGCCATGAAAAATTAATGGTGTTATGGAGATGTTGGAAGTGATTTTCTGTGTCTTACTGAGGGCTTATGTGAGCAATGAAGGAATCCAGCCTTTGTGAACAGGAGATCGTAATTTTCTCCAGTGCTGCGGAACACACTATGCTTAGCAACGAAAGTGTGTAATAAAATCTGAGGCTGAAATATTACATCTAGTATCCAGAACTTTATTCCATTTATACTTGAAAAGCAATGTAGCACTCAGCTTAACCCCTTCAGGAAATAACAGCCACTGATATTTGCATATTGCTATGATCTGTTCCTAGTCTATACATTGGGGAGAGTAACTGAAAATAGTCTCAGGAAAATTGTTTAATTTTAAGTAACCTCTCGGAAGAATCAGAAAGGCCACACTTTTCAGGAGAACCAACTAAGTATCTTTTTGCGTGGTACTACGGTACTTTTTGCGTGGACTACGCCAATTTCATAAGGGAAAAGAGAGTCATAATATGTTCTTTCAGAGAATCTCTCTTTGCAAATGTGCAGTAACTTGTGTGTAAGGCTCCAGGAAAGCCTGGAAGTGATGTAGGGTAGCTTTAGGTATTGCTAGAAACTAGGGTTGTGTTACCCAAATTGTTATGTGTTGCCCCATAGGGGGCTGTCTCCTGTTTTTGTTGGAGGAATTTAGCAAGGAAACCAGGCTTGCAAGAGGGGGGTAATCTAGTGAGATCTCTACACCTATGTTTTACGGGGATCTTTCCATTAGAGAACACTCAGAAAAAACCCAGTCTGTTGCTGTAACCAAAATGGTTGTTTTATTGAAAGAGGAAAATGGTATTGTCCTGGTTGCTGCCGGGACCTCCCAGACCAGCCAGGAGACGGGGCGAGACTGAGCTCACCCAAACAACCACCCCAAGCTCCGCTCATTACACTCCCCCGAAGAGACATAGCAGAGGTCCGGGGAGCTCGACGGGGGCGGCAGGCACTGGAGAGACGGGGGTTGAAGGAGCTGTTGGGGTGCCGGAGATCACAACAGAGTCACACCAACAGAAGTTACGGTCCCTAGCGCATGCCCCCTCAAGCTGTCCCTGGGCGACTATCGCAGCACTAAAAGAATCTGCTACTTTTGGGACCCAGCATCCGAGGATGGTAGGCGAATAGTGGAACTGGTGGTCATCGAGCAGCTCCTCCAGATTATGCCAACACGAACCCGCCATTGGGTGGCCTGTTGGCGCCCCTGCCGCCTGACAGAGGTACCAGAACTGTGGGAGAACTACCAGGCTGCCAAGGGTCGGGAACCTCCTGGGAAGACGGAAGCCACCCGACCCAACCACTCTATGGGTCCGGTAGGGCGTGGTACTGCACCTCCACTAGGGGGCCGCATGTCGGGAAGCCCCACCCAGGCGGGGCATGCTCAGATGGGTATGGCCAGCACCACTCCCTCGCGTTTCATCCCCAAGCCCTACCCGGGGGGCCTCCAAGGAGTTGGACGGGGAGGAGTCAGCATGGACAAAGGGGTCATGAGCCAAAACTTCCTGGCCACTGGAGATCCACGGACATTGGGCCTTGTTTTACCTGCGGCAGTGGGGGCACCTGAAACGGGACTGCCCCATGATGGAATGTGACTTAGGGGAAGACTATTCCATGCAGGCAGCCGAAACCCGAGTCCGTCCTCCTGCATGGACTGTGTTGGTGAAATTAGCTGTTGCTTCCGGGCTTACTGGTCATCCGATGGGCTACCATAGTATGTTTGCATAGACATGCGGAAAGGTGCCCAGTGGTGGCAGTTCCATTGCAGTACTTGGGAAGGACTGCCGAGGTCCAGCTGGCCCGGATGGTGAAACTGCCCTGTAAAGTATTGCTGGATTGGGATGCTCCGGGAATCCTGGAAGCTATCCAACAGTACCACGAAGAGGGTCTAGCCCGGCAAGCCGCGGTCTCAGGGATGGAGGTAGTCGCCCTGGGGGGAGACGATGAAGATGGCCTGGGCAAGGAGCTGGAAGAGGGAGACCCGGAAGAAGGACCATCCAGTACAAGGACCCCATTGGTCGGCCCGCAGGAGCGGTGGATGGTTGACCCGGCCTTCATAGCCGCTCAAGACAGAGATGAGGGGCTGGCGAAGCTCTGCAACCAGTTGGCGGTAAGGTATGGGGTCCTGCTGGATCCCCGACGGGGAAATCGGCTACCACATATTATCCAGCAGGGTGTGTGTGGTACCGGAAGGCGAGGGGACAGATGGGCCCGATAGAACAGTTGCTGCTTCCAGCTGAGTACCAGGGGGAGGCCATGGGTTGGGCACACAACCACCGCTGGGCGGGACACCAGGGCTTCTAAAATACCATGGCCAGGCTCCTGGCCCACTTCTTCTGGCCCACGGTGGCCAGGGACGTCAAGGGCTTTTGTAGGTCCTGCCCCATCATCCAACGAATGATGTCTCGCGCAGCACCCAAGGCCCCCCTCTCACCGATAGCGGTGATGGGGGCACACTTTGACAAGATAGCCATGGATTTTGTGGGACCGCCACCCCGAACCCCTCGAGGGGCCCAGTTTATCTTGGTAATCATGGACTACGCCACCTTTGACTTGCCCGTCATCTGAAGCCAGCTACCTCCTTGGGGAATACCTCCCTTGGCTCCTTCCACACCCTGCCTTAGTGATGGAGTCATTGCCAACATCCATTTTGTTTGTTCAAACGCCATCTTAGTTCAAGTATATGTACTCCTAGGCCAGGCTGTACAAGGACACATGCATAAGGGAATTGGGGGGTAAAATATGATGAGGGGCGTTCATTATTCACTAGTCTTCTGCAGAGTCTATCTGGGGCTAAGAATAGCCAGGTCCTACCTGTCTTCCAGCGGGTGGGGGTCAACAGCCTTCTGCTTTGCACGCGTGGCACAGTGACATCACCCAGAAGTGAAGTCATGCTGCTGACGTTGTGCAGCGACGCTCTGGTTTTTTGGCAAAACTCTATGGTCTGTGCCCAATTTTACCATAGAGTTTTGTCAAAAAACTAGAGAGTTGCACACAGTGTCAGCAGCACGATGGCATCACTGAGAAGTGATGTCATCATGCCGCTGACACTGTGTGGCAACACTCTAGTTCTACCACATTTTGAGGTATTTGTGGGCAGGGTTTCCCCAGCTGGCTGGCGATGGGGAGGAGCCCCCAAAAGTGGGGGAGCCCCCACCTGGACCGGAAGGCTAGCAACCCTACTAGAAACTCTGTGGTAGAGCTACCGTACATCACTTATGGGTTTTCACAGGTTTTCACCTTTAAACAAGCATTCTCCTGCTATAGTGATAGGCCAGGCAGCCCTACTTGTGTGTGAGTATTCCTTTACTTATACAAAATAGAGATTTTTATTAGGTTTTCATTGCTTTCAATAAGCTTTATAAACTTTAATGAGGATAAACACATGTCTGGTAACCCATCAGAGAAAAGAAAGGAGGTTAGGGAGAATTGCAATGGAAAAGTAGCAATTATGACAGGGTTAAGACACCCTCCATGTCATTCCAAATCAAGACAAACAGAAAGTCCTTTTCTCTAGGCCTAACAGGCTTTCGCAAATGTGCATTTGCATGTAATTTTTAGGTCAGCTTTCAGCTGGGTCTGCACCTACAGTGTGATACAACATGTGGGAATCTGCTTCTATAAAGTGAAAACTCTGCTGTGTGTACAGATCTGTGGTTTCGGGTTGTATGGTTTGAGTAATACTAATGAGCTAATCACAGAGTCCAGGCTTATATCAGTAACATTGTTATAAGTAAAATGATTTTTCATTTCTATATTCCTTGGATAATATAGGGTATCTAAATCATGAGTAAAATTATATTAATTAAATATATGACTAGATATAACATCTTACAAGTTACCTTAGATTGTTGTTTTGAAAAACTGTTGTAGCCATTGTAGACGTTTGAGTTTTGGTTTTCTCTTAATTTGATCAGCAGTTTGTCATACGATAAACAGCTAGAGTGAATATTTAAGAATATTTCTCTGAGTAGCAGCATTAGAAGAAAAATTGCAAATAAGTATAAAGAGCACCATGTCAAGTGAATTATTTCCTTCTGGCAGAGCTACCCCCTGGAGAAAGGGGCTGGCTCAGAAACATATATTTTGATTGTGTGTGCTACAAAAATTATAGCTGCCAGCAGCACCTCACTGCAGGAAGAAAATTCACAGCAAGGGAGGGGAAAAGGTCATGTAACCCACCTAGAGGCTGGCTTTGCTCCATTCACTGCTGGCAAAGTTTCAGCTAAAGATTTTTTTTTTTTAAATAGGACTTGAAAAGAGGGATATACACTTGCATGTTTGCTACATTATCATTTTCTGTGTTATTAGTTGTGCTTGTACATCGGGTAGTATATAATCTATCTATATATTCTGTATGGGATGGAGATAACGTATGTGCATGTACGGTGTTTTTATTTACCAGCTCTCAACTAATGAGTAGACAGTAAAACTTATAATTTACCCATGAAAAAGGCAAGGTAAAGGCAATAATGATGGATTTTCAAAAAAGTTTAGCCTAACAATAAGTAACAGAGGATATTAAAGAAGAAGTCTGTAGACTGTGGCCCTTTCTGTCCCTCCTTCAGATCCCAGACTCTGATGCTTTCCTTGCATGGGACTACATATGCATGTGTGTTCATACTTAAATATGCCTGAAAGCCATTGTGAGAACATGTTTATGCGTTATGTGGGGGGGCTACTTTCAGTGGAGAAAGGGTTAAGTAGCCTCTCTGTTTCTTTTCTTTTAAAAATGTTCTCTTCCTATTAAAGCTGTTGTCCTTTAGAAAAGATTGCCTTTGGGACTCTATTGCATGTGTTCAAATGTGACATAGTTTCCCCCACAGCATATCCTGTTTCCTAAAAGAAAAAAAATATGGAGACATAGGCTGTACTGAAAAATGAAATATATCTGGTCAAAGCATGCATTATCTTTAATAATTGATAAATATGCATGAAAATGACAGTGTACAGTTATCTGGAAAATCATTTTAAAGCACAATTGTGGAAAGATGGGAACATTAGGATGTATATAGGTATACTTGAATCTATAGAGTGTATTTTTAATATACATGTGTGGGGGTGTATGTAATATAAACCCCCAGAAGGGTGGGGAGAGGTAGCTGTATGCCTAAAAAAAATCCAGACATTTTGTATGAATCAGAGCCATATGAGTTCATTAAAAGACTGCCAAATTTCAACCTGCTATTCAACTCCCCTCCCCCCCCAATTGTTTGGTTGTGTTTGCCAAAACATAAGCAGTTTTAGGAAGAACAATTTCTTCCACTTACTTCAGCTATCTATCAAAGCCCATAGTATGTGTCAGTGCCCTCCTATGCAGAGGTCCCCCTGTCTTAAGTCCATTGATTTCAGTGGCCTTGGAATAGAGTTCATTGACACAACCATCTTCTAAGAAGAAGAAGAAGAAGAAGAGATTGGATTTATACCCCGCCCTTCACTTGGAGTCTCAGAGCGGCTTACAAACTCCTCTCCCTTCCCCTCCCCACCACAGACACCCTGTGAGGTGGGTGGGGCTGAGAGAACTCTGACACAAACTGCTCTTTTTCAAGGACAGCTGTGCCAGAGCTTGTGACTGACCCAAGGTCACATCAGCAGGTGCAAGTGGAGGAGTGGGGAATCAAACCCGGTTCTCCCAGATTAGAGCCCGCACACTTAACCACTACACCAAACTGACATTACCTGCCATAAATTCTGTCCTGTTGTATGTGAGTTGTATGTAAATATCTAATCTACATTGAACATCTTAAAAAGGAATGTTGGGTTTTGCTAAAAATTTAATGAGTCATAACTCATTAATAATCATGTTTTGCACGTGGAAGGACTCAGATTCAATCACTTCTGATTCAGATCCTAGAAAGTAATTTCCAGTCAGATTAAACATTCCAAGCTAGATGTAACAGCAGTCATTTCATATGTTTACAAGTATTTGTTCTGGGCCCGAATGGCTCCTGAGTACATTCTGTATGTGGGCCCTGATTTCACTGTAGGTGATGGATGAATAAACGATCTTAAGTATGATGATTCTTATTTAAAAAAAGAAAATGTATTGCCCCTTTGCCAAATTTGTTTTATTTATTTAAAACATTTTATGTTGCCTTTCCACCCATTCAGGGTCCCTGATTATGTATATATGTGTGTATATATACAGAGAGAGAGACACACACAATTAATAGAGCCACAAAACAAAGCTAATAACAAGTAAGGGGAATTTTTCTACAAGCTGAAGGCAGTCCTAGACTTGTAGAAAACAATGAACAGGAGATTAAAACTCCCCCAGATGCCTCTGGCATAGGGTTGCCAGGTCTCTTACCTCTTTGTAGCGGGGAGGATGGACAACGTGCACATGTGCCTTGATGATATCACCCAGAAGTGACGTCATTGTGCTCAGCACGTTGCCGGGGGGGGTGCTCTAGCATTCGGCCTGAAAACTCTATGATACCGTAGAGTTTTCAGGCTGAATACCAGAGAGTCCCCCCCCAGGTGATGTGTCCAACACGATGACATCACCTCTGGGTGAGGTCATCATGCCAGGCACGTTGGCCCAATCCAGGCACTTTGGGGGCGGGGTTCCCCCTGCCGGCTGGAGAAACTGTTGAGGGAGGAAAAGAGGAAAGCTGAATACAGGGAGGCAGACAAAGGTAGCCGTGCCAGTGCATGGAAGGGATAGGAGGAAGCGGGAAAGGGGGAGAGGCTGTGGGGGTTGCCAGGGAAGGAAAAGATGGTATAGTGGGGGAGGCACCCTGAACTGGATAGCCCAGGCAAGCCTGATCTTGTCAGCTTTCAGAAACTAAGCAGGACCGACTCTGGCAAGTACTTGGAAGGGTGACTTCCAAGGAATACCGGAGATGGTACACAGAGGCAGGCTACTCAAGCTGCCTCTCTGAAAAATATCCATGACCCCAGTAGGGGTCGCCAGAAGTCACCATAACTTCCAGACAAGCACACAAAAAGCACGCACACATACACACAAATATTAAAAGATAGTAGGGGAGGCGAGACAGAACAAATTGAGATGCCCCTACAAGTCCTTTTGGGTCTCCTGTGTGTTTATTTGAGTATCTTTGGAATTCTGAGAGGTGATGGGTGCAACCACAAAATGGTTGCTGTGGGAGGAAGAGCGAACCACAAAATGTCAGGGAGTGAGGTAATACATGACTCTGATGTCTTCAAAAGTTCAGGCAGAAGTTCTGTTTAATAGGATGCCTTTTTAATTATCATATTGTTTCTTGCATACACAGAAAATAAGAATACATATTGAACTAACAAAGAAATGCTCATCTGGCTGTATGTGTCCTCATTTTTAAAGCATGTAACACACTTGTTCAAAAGGACATTTTTTTTCCTTTTTCTGGCTATCCTCTTTACATGAGCCCCTCTCTCTCAAGCCCAGCCATTTTTAACCTGCACTATTACTTGTGAGTAATATGATTACTTGTGAGTGATATAATATGAGAGCTCCTTGCATATATGTACAGATTTTGATAGGAACACAAACGATTTCTGAATAGTGACTAAAATTTGATGTAGTTATGTTATGATCAATGTCCAACTGAATTATAAAATATATATATTCAAATTTTGATGATCTGATGACTGGCCAGTTTCAGAGATTCCTGAATGAAGCGGATTGTTTAGATCTGTTCCAATCTGGTTTCAGTCCTGGTTATGGCCTTATCTACCCAGTGGATGACATGATGAGCTGGGAGGAAGACAGAGGGAGTACAACCCTGTTAATTCTTGGTGGCTTTTGAAACCAGGAATCATAGTATCCTTCTGGATCTCTTTTCTGGGATTGGGAGGCACTGTTCTGTTCTTCTAGAGATAGTCATTTTGAATTGGCACTGGACTCCTGATTTATTTTGTCGTTGTAGACTAACACAGCTACCCATCTGAAATTATCACATTGCTATGTTATCTCATGGAAAAGCATTTTTAAAAAGTGGAAAGGAGCAATTAGTTTGTCTGAACTCCCTAAGTGATGTCTGAGAGAGTTTATGTTTAATGCTAATGCAATTGTACTCCTGTTGTATATGCTTTTAAAAACATATTGCAGTATATAACATTGTAGAATAAAATGCATTCTACTTAAGTGTGGTGTAAAATTTAACACCAGCAGTGGCAAACGTGGGAGTAAATGTACAGAGGGTTTATTTCCCCACTTGGCAAAGTAATTTTATTCTTTATGTGCCTAATCTGACTCCTCACCAAAAACAAACAAACAGTCCCCCCTAAGTGTATTGACATTGTAGTCAAGGCCAGACATCATGATTTCTGTTTGTTTATTCATAAGGTTAAATGGGAATGATCATATTTAACACTTGAAAACACAGATTACAAAATTGAAATAACCTGTCAGAGCAACTGCTATGTGTTTTGCGTTTTATTCATTTAAGATGGCCTCCTAAGAATATTAGCTGTGAGGGGGAAGTATCTTGAGTGGGTACTATTTTAACTCTGTTTTATTTTTAACCTATCATCTATTTGTACCATAGCACTCCCAGGGCTCTTTTTTTAGAAAAAGCCCAGCAGGAGCTCATTAGCATAATAGGCTGCACCCAACAACAGAAACCTATTAGCATATTAGGCCACACCCCTGACAGCACAGCTCATTAGCATATTAGGCCACACACCCATGTTACCAGAAGTGTGGTCAAACCCTTTCCCCTGCTCTGAAGTTTAAAAAAAACCCTCCCAGGCCCATTGCTAGGATTTTATTTTTCAGGAGGCTTATGTTCAAGGGGGCTACCAAAGGAAAGGAGGTAGCCAACATGTACTGAGTGGGTGTTGAGAAATGTTTAAAAAAAGGGGATTCCAAGGGAAATCTTGTGGGACTGTCCCTTTAAGAAAGGGGACAGAGCCATGAATAGCCCCACCATAGCTATGGTCCTGATCCCTGATCATGGATCTCCCCCACTTATATTTATGTTGCTGTCCAGCAGAAATGGGAGAGAGGCTATAACAGGCAGTATTGATTAGACATCACAGATTAGTTTTTCTGAATCTCTTGGCCCATTTGAGTATCTCAGAACACTTGAAGGTGGATGAAAAGAAAAACATCTATACAAAACATGCTGCAGATCTCTCACTTGCAGAAATCATTATGAAAATCTACTAGATAGAATACAACCAGTGTTCCCTCTAAGCTGAGTTAGTGTGAGCTAGCTCACAGTTTTTTAGCCTCTGGCTCACACATTTTTGTCTCAGCTCAGGAAGGATGGCTCCAGAGCAAACTAATTTATGCAGTAGCCAAATTGCTCGCTCACAACTTTAATGCCAGCAGCTCACAAAGTAGGATTTTTGCTCACAAGACTCCACAGCTTAGAGGGAGCATTGAATACAACCAAAAAGGCGTCTTGTGGCACCTTATTTTTGTGAACTACTATTATTACCCCAGACACACAGAATGAAGCCTAAACCAGCAGTTTTACAGAAAGCAGAGGGTAGTTTGCAAACAATTATTAAAGGTTCACATGGGGGAGGTATAGCTTGTGATATCTACACAGAAGTGTAAAAGAAAAGCATGGTGCCTACTTACAACAGTGATTATACCAAATACTACTTATGTCAAGCCATTAAAAACTTGAACAGGCTAAGAAATGTATCAGATTCATTAAGAACCTGGTTAATACAGTCCACCATACTGGTACTTTATAATCCAACAGTTTCAGTAGGATTACATTATTTTGTTTTTCTGGATTTTTCATGGGACAACACAGCTGTTCACAGCTTTTTTAAAAAAAACTCTGGTAGATAAAAATATTCTGTACATTTCTGAATACTGCCAATTTTAATGCTGAATATGTGCCATTTTTCTCTTTCTGCATAGAGTAACCTGCTTGTCCTACCTACTTGGCAGATAGGCGTTTTGATGGCATATATATTAGTTTGATAGCACGCCTCACATTAAGTTGATGTAATGCTTTCTGTAAAGTCTATGATGCTACAGGAGACTGGACGGCTGGCATTTTTAGCAACCTGACCCAACTCCTGGCATTTTATCAGGCTTCTCATAGTCCCTGCCCAGGGCAAAGAAACAAACTTATTCAGTAAAATAGTGGTTAGTGAACTACAATTAAAGAGAGATGCCAATGAAACAAAGAACTGAGGACCAAGCTAGATAGAGTGGTGTCATTTTAAAGTTATTTTAAAATGCTGCACGAAGTGTGCAATCTTGTTCACCCATCCCTTTTGGCAGGTTTCAAGAAAGGAAGAACATAATTGTTCCATACATCCACCAGAGATCAGACAAGGAAAAAATAGATATAACTTACAGGACTAGAAGTTTAAATGTAAGTGCTAGGAGGAAAATAACCTAGAAGAATCAACAACAAAACAGTCTGTGTTAGTTCTCCTTCCCTGCAGCTTTTTTCACAAAATGCTTCATGAGTCCCATTTTTAATTGTTTTTAACTGTATATCGTCTCCCTCCTTTTCTCTCACCCTTATTTCTATGCCTGTCCAGTTTCTTTCTATCTTATTTATCTAGCTTATTTAAATGCAATGTTGATGGGCAGGAACAACTTAACTGTGCAAGAGTATACACACACAGAGCATTTACTTTAAATTGGGCTCTCATCTGCTGGACATGCAAAGCCTGACATGCTCACCATGTACACATAGCATGAGTAGCATCCTAGCTGAAACAAGACACTAGGAGAGCAAGTAAGCAGTATCACACTAGTAAATTCTCTTGCTTTCACCTCGTTTTCCATCGTAGCTCTCCATTTCTTATAAAATAATGGAAGTGGTGGTGGTATCATGATCAACCTTAAATCAGTAATCAAAGCAGGTCTGGATCGTGACTCAACAGTTCAAGATCAATTTCCCACAATTTTAAGTGGGGGAGGGAGACTAAGAAGGCAGACACTTCCCTTCCCACATTCCCCTCCAAAGGGGCAAGTATGCTTTGTACTGTGGCACAAAGCCAAAGAGAATGGAGGAAGCGACAATCCTTTAAACTGCCTCCCGGGGAACGACCAGAGACAGGCGCCTGTCCCCAGCAGACAGCCCCCAACACACACACACAAACACACACACAGGACACCATCCGCACTCACTCTCCAGTTAATCTTCCGGCTCTTGCTTTCCCCATCCCCCCCCACCCGCACGTGCACACACAAACACATACACACCCAGGACTCTGACTGCACTCACTCTCCAGTTAATCTGACGGCTCTTGCTTCGCCTATCCCTCCCCACCCACCCGCACGCACACATACAAACACACACCCAGGACTCCAACTGCACTCACTCTCCAGTTAATCTGACGGCTCTTGCTTCCCCCATCCCCCCACCCGCACATCCACACACAAACACGCACACACCCACGACTCTGACTGCACTCACTCTCCAGTTAATCTGACGGCTCTTGCTTCCCCCGGCCCCCCCACCCCGCACATGCACACACAAACACCCAGGATGGCCCCCGAGTTAATCCAGGGGCCCTTGCTTCGCCCACCTCCCTCGACGGCGCAGGGCATGGCAGGCCCTCAAGGGCCACTGGGCAGCGCTGCAAGGAGGGTACCTGGGCCCACCCACCCCCTGCCTGCCGGCACCGCCCCGGAGGAGAAGGATGGCATCCAGGGCCTTCCAAATTCCCACCCACCTGCCTCCCCCAACAGTTCCCTTGCCTGAAGAAGAGACCTTGAGGTGGTGAGGCGAGGCAAAGCAGCGGCGAGCGGCAATGGCGCAGCAGCGAGTGCATGTGCTCTATGTGCTTGCCACCACTTTTTCTTCTATGGGGCAGGGAGGGGAGGGGCGTGGCATGGACGGGGAGGGTTCCAGGGCCTTCCCACCGCCCACCTGCCTCTGTCGACGGCTGCAGCAGGCCCTCACACGCTGTGGGGAGGGTGCAAGGGCCATCCCACTGCCCGCCCGCCTGCATCAATGGCACGCCCTCAAGGGCTGCTGGGCAGTGCTGCAAGGAGGGTGCCTGCACTTGAACATGCATGCACGCCCCATTCGATGGCACCGGCCCTCGACGACACTGCCCCGGAGAAAAATGAGGGCACCCAGGGCCTCCCCTCCTCCTGCGACAGTTACCTTGCCTGAGGAAGAGTCCTGGTGAGGCGAGGCAGAGCAGCAGCGAACAGCAACGAAGCAGTGGCAAGTGCACGTGCTCTACGTGCTTGCTACCACTTCTTCTTCTATGGGGTGTGGCGGGGTGTGGGCGGGGAGGGACGTGGCGTGGGCAGGGCGGGCTCGGGAGCTAGCCAGAATGCTGTTCTGGTGTGTTCCGGCCCAAAAATAGCTCTGGCACTCCCTATGTCTTTGAACCCTGCTGTCTGTTAACTCTCTTTTCTCCTTTCTGTAGTACCCTCTATGTTCCATAACACCACAGGTCAGCATCCCTACAGCATCCCATCATTCAGTGCACAAAGTTGTCACTTGCCAAACAATTCCACATAAATGGAATATCTGAGGCAAACAGCTAGTTTCCAGCAAGAAAAAGTGATGTCAGGTCCACCATCTGCCACTAAACAGAGTTGCCAGCCCCACTCCAGCAAATTACAAGATATTTTTGGGGTGGTGTCTTGGGAGCATGGAGTTTGGGGGGGGGGGTGATGTTACTTCATCTGTAGAGCTCTAGGAATTTCTCAATCTCTTTGGCCTTTACCTCTGAGACTGGAGAAGTGCCTAGTGTCACCAATGTCCCACTCCCCCATTTTTTCTCCAGTCCCCACAGTTAGTAAAGGCAGGAGCTAATGACAGGCGTTGAAGATTGGCCACTGATATCTGGCAAATGGCAACTCTACCACTAAATCTATAGAGAGGAATAGCAATGCAGAACAGGGCTTTTTACTGATGTTTTTCCAGGGTTCCTGATTGTGCAGAAAGAATGCTACGCACAGTCACTGTATGTAGGTGTTCCATTGAACAATGGATACATGGGGAAGGTTTGTTGCCACGGTCCTGTTTCCCTTTAACATGAGGTTGTTATCCCACCTTCTTGCAGAACTGGGGTCCCCAATGTGGTGTCTGTGGGTGCTGTGGTGCCTACCGAGACCTTTCCTGATGCCTGCCAACAGTTGTCAGAAGCTGGGTGGGGCCAGGTTAGGTTTTTGCCTAGCAAGGCTTCTGACTGGACATTGTAGATTTGACTGGCAGTGCAGATTTTTTTTAAAAAAACAACAACATTGCTTTTGCAGCAGTTGTCTTTGCAGCACAAGGGTCTTCACTGTGTAACTGAAGGTAAGCTGCTGCAGCAGCCATTTTATAACTGATTCTGACTCCTATGGCAGTCCTTTTGTGGCTGTGCTCACCATGCTGTGACAGAATCCAAAAAGTGCCTGCAGGGACCCCTGCTGTAGAATGACTGAAAAGTATACTGGTATAGGTATTTTCTAATCTCCCTTCTCTGTTTTGATGGGCATGGACAAACTTACAGTGTTCCTAGAAAGAAGTGGGAAAGGCAGCAAGCATTGTATCTGTGGAATTTCTCAGAGGGTCACCATAGCCAAAAGGATGGCTGTTTCAAACATTTCTCTTTAGACTTTTAAGGTGAATGCAATATGACAACAGAAAATGCAGTTGTCAGCTGTGAAGGAACGATGTGATAAAGTGAGAAGACAAAAGTCCACCAATCAGAACAATCAAAACTTACGGTTGCTACTTAGTTCTGAAATTTTTGTGTTTTTTTGTATCTTTTTACAGGTCCATTAAAGTCTGTTCCTAATTGTACCATAGTGAAGTGATGCACTTATTTTTTAATAGATATAACATTCTTCAGTAGTGATATTTCACTTGGCATGTCTTTGATTCTGCTATCAGCTGAAGAATATTTGCAGGGCAAATAGTAATCTGATTTACAACAACAGAATGCGCCGCTGGGTGCCGGTAGGCAGCCCCTTCCCATATGAATTGTGGCCCTAGATTAGGAACAATTAGTATATTCTCTGTAAACCGCTCTGAGACCCTTTGGGGTCTAGGGCGGTATATAAATGGAAAATATAAATAAATTAAAAAAATAAATAAATTTATGGCTACATATTCATATCCCCCTCCCCTCTCTCTCTCAGAGAGATTTTCTGTTTCCCATTGGGAACTATTCTAGATCATATTTAGAGTCCAGTGGCACCTTTAAGACCAACAAAGTTTTGTTCAAAGTATGAGCTTTTGTGTGCACACACACTTTTTCAAATGCATTGTAAGGAAAGTAAGGTTCAAACATAGACAGGGGCTGAACAGCAAATTAACATGTAACATGATGAAGATGTTTTAAGATATGTGAAAAGAAAACTAAATAACAAGTTAAGGTTATATGGCCAACAGCAATAAATATGTCAAAATAAGACTAAGACTCTCCATTCACTCCTCTCAGCATGGAGGTCACTTAACAGCATTTTTTTTTCTTTTAAGGTGGGTGTAGTATATGTCAGCCAAACATTCCAATATTCCTTGTATTACATTCAGTATTCTAATATACTATTCTGTAAAAGAAATACACTAAAATACAGAGGATGTATAGTCTCTCTGTCTGAGAATACATATGTGAGGACTGAGTGAGTTAGCATATGTAATGAGATAAGAAACCAATATCCCTGTTGAGTCCTGGGGAAGTTTTTGTTCCAAGTGTTGTAATTCAGCAATTTCCCTTTCCATTCTGTTTTTGAAGTTGCTTTGTAAGGAAACAGCTACCTTGAGGTCACCTATTGAATGTCCTGGAAAGTTGAAGTGTTCTCCTACAAGTTTCTCTATCTTGTGATTCCTGATGCCATGTTACATGTTAATTTGTTGTTCAGCCCCTGTCTATAAGTTTAAACCTTACCTTGCTTCCAATGCATTTGAAAAAGTGTGCATGCACATGAAAGCTCATACCTTGAATAAAACTTTGTTGGTCTTAAAGGTGCCATTGGACTCTAAATTTGTTCTACTGCTTCAGACCAACACGGCTGACCACCTGGATCTATCTAGATCATATTTCCAGTTCACACCTTTAACATATTACATCTGTTTAGTTCATTGTAATTTTTTATTCTATGTATGGAACTCCTTAATGGAAAAGGAAGAATGGGATTTTGAACGTGAAGTCTAGGATGGTGTCCTAAGTTTCTGCATCAGTTTTCATTATACTACAGTGTACTTTACATTGCCCATTGCCTGTTGAAAATGTCGGGGGGGGGTCTGGTTAGACTATGAAATGCAAGATGCTGCCCTAAATGCACACATTTATTTTGGTGTGCCGCTCTTCAGAAGGATTAATTGCACTTAGATATGCTGTGTTTCTTCCATAAAATTAGTCACAGTGAGTAGTCTCTCTCCCTCCCTCCCTCCCTCCCTCCCTCCCTCCCTCTCTCCCTCCCTCCCTCTCTCTGGAAGAAGACTTTCCCTTTGATTTTATAAGGTATACTGCTTTGTTTTCAGCTGAGATGCTCCATGTGAGGATTTTTCAAATGATAGCTTCTGAACTTCCTGAATCCCTTTCAGTCCATGCTGTGGGTATTTTTGCATTCTTTTTTTTTTTTTTTTTCAGGGGTTTTTTTGTGATGGTTCTCACCCAGGGTTGC
>NW_015163099.1:307449-369234 GCF_001447785.1 Gekko japonicus | reverse complement strand
GCTGTGAGGGGGTGGGGGGGGGGGGGGTTCCTGGTCCTTCGTGCATGACATATTGCAGGGGGCGCTCTATCATTTAAGGGAAAACACTGTTTTTTCCTTAAATGATCAAAAAAAAAAACACCCCACAATGTGCCCTGTGCAATTATGTCACCTCTGGGTGACATCATTGTGCCAGGCACAGGGTACAAACACAGCACTTTGGGGGTGGGGTTCCCCCACCAGCCGGATTGGGGCTGGCAGATCGGGGGCTGCAAAAGCAGGCAAACCCCTGCCCCTGTCGGGGGAATGGGAACCCTATACTCATCAGTACTAAGTACCAGCACCTTTTCTCAGGGCTTTCCCAACTCTTAAGGGAGAAATTGGTGGCTATCAATACAACCTTATAAATGAGTTGTTGTTGTTCAGTCGCACAGTCGAGTCCGACTCTTCGCGACCCCATGGATCATCTCCCGCCAGGCCCTCCTGTCTTCCGCCGTCCTCTGAAGTTGGCTCAATTTCATGTTCGTTGCATCGATGACACTGTCTAACCATCTCATCCTTTGCCGTCCCCGTCTTCTTTGACCTGGCACTTAAAAAAAAATGAAAGCAGCATTTTTAAGCAAATGCAACATTAACATTTTAATGACCTGTAGACCTGACAAGCAGTATAATCACAAGTTTCTTGCAATTACTTTAACTACTTTTAAAATGAAATGTGTATTAAACAGGTGGAGAGAGAACATGTGAGGCAAAAGTTTTGTTTGTTTGTTTTTTGAATTGCAATAGCAACCATTAAAGACAAGGCTTGATTTGGATTAGGTAAAACAGTTAAAGAATATGTTTTTGGCATTAGAGATCGACATTGGAACATGTGATATAATACAAAGAAAATGGCTATGATCATGTACAAATTGCTGTTTTAACAAGGCAAATATAGAAAATACAGTCCACTTTCTTCCTTGGTTAAGGGCAAAGATTTATATGTAGTCTTAAGCCTTTTCAAGGTTCAAACTTTTCAGTAAATAGTCGAGCTGCAATTCTGCAAACAGTTCCCAAACTTCCACTTCTCTACTTTTTTTTTAAATGTTCCCATCACACAGTCTATTTGATGCAATTGATAGGCAAAGTTGGGACACCATTCCCACCATTTTATACTTGTAGCTCCTAGTTGCCAATGCCTATCTGCTTCTGGCTGCCTTCTTTTTACCTAATTCATAATGTCTAAGGGATATCTGTTTCCTGGAATACAGTTTAAAGCTTGTATGATACAGCGTTGTGTGATAGACCATTAATACACAGAGGGCATACTAGGTAGCTCTCTATTTCACCAGAGCTCTGGTAGAAGATTATTAGAACTATCTGTGACATAAAAAAAAAAACCTTATAACATGGCATGGTATTGATTGTACTACGTATTCAATAGCTCATGAATAAGCCAGCCAGAGTAGCTAACGTTTTGTTGTTCTGCTTCTTGGTGACTTTCATACTGCCTTCCATTCAAACATGGGCTGGGTTGTCACCAATATGCAGATGACACCCAGCACTATCTGATGTTGGGTGGCCGGTTGGACTCCGACCCAGAAGATCTGAACCGGGCATTACAGACCGTGGCTGGGTGACTCAGGCTGAGCCAGTCGAAACTAAACCCAGCAAAGACGGAGGTCCTGTGCCTGAGTCGGTGTGCTGTAGGGTTGGGGATCCCTCTCCCGACCTTCAATGGGGCGCCGCTGGTGCCAGCATTGGAGGTTAGGAGTTTGGGAGTGCTCCTGGATTCCTCCCTAACAATGGAGGCCCAGGTGGCAGCAACTGCCAGATCTGCATTTTACCATCTTAGGCAGGTTCGGCAGTTGGTTCCCTTGCTCGACTGTGATGACCTGGCCACAGTGATCCATGCGACTGTCACCTCAAGGCTAGACTACTGTAATGCTCTCTACATGGGGCTGCCTTTGTCGCAGATCCGGAAGCTGCAACTAGTGCAGAATGCGGCGGCCATGCTGCTGATGGGCCTCCCCAAGTGGGAGCACATCTAGCCTGGGCTCAAAGCGCTGCACTGGCTGCCAATAGTGTACCGAATCTGCTTCAAAGTGCTAGTACTTACCTTTAAAGCCCTACATGGCCAGGGTCCAACTTACCTGAGGGACCGCCTTTCCCCAAGAGCACTTTGGTCAGGGACATAACACCGCCTGGTGATTCCAGGCCCCCAGGAGGCAAAGCTTGCTGCAACCACGGCCAGATCCTTTTCAGTGGCGGCCCCTACCTGGTGGAATGAGCTCCCAGAGGAGATCAGGGCCCTGCAGGACCTTATGCACTTCTGCAGGGCCTGCAAGACGGACCTCTTCCACCAGGCTTTTATATAGGGGCTGCCACTACCACCACTACCACCACCATTAGTGGTGGAGATAACAGCGAGGTTAGGGGCAGTCCCAGGAAGATCTGACACCGCTGGACTGGCCTTGGACCATCAACAGGACAATATCGCCCCCAAGGAAATTACTGATACCATCACAAAATTATTCGGAGACCATCTTGTTTGCATGGAGCACTTTATTCTTGTTTTGTTGTAATTTAATGGGTTTATTGTTTTATCTTGTTTTTATGCATGGGCTTGTGCCCTCCTGTAAGCTGCCCTGAGCCCGCTTGTGGGGAGGGTGGAGTAAAAATGTTAACAATAAACAAACAAACAATCAGCTTGCCAGTTTATATGAGAATGCTGAACCCAGAAAGAAAGAGTCCTGAAACAGAACTACATTTGCCAACCTCCAGGTGGGACCTGGAGATCTCCTAACAAATCCTAAATACACTTTTTAGAAGTACGTTCCACTGAAATCAGCTACCACTTCATGGCAGTGATACAAAAAGTTCAATGAATACTTCAGAAGGCTATGATGTGGTCTGTATCCATTGTTTCCTCTGTCTCTAGCTCCTACCTAAGCTTGCAGGCCTGCTTAGGGTTGCCAGCCTCCAAGTGGTGGCTGCAGATCTCCTGGGATTACAATGGATCTCCAGGTGACAGAGATCAGTTCACCTGGGCAAAATGACTGCTTTGGAAGGTGGACTCTATGACATTATATACCAGTGAGGTGCCTCCCCTCACCAAACCTCACCCTCCTCAGGCTCCACCTCCACCCCCCATATTTACAGGTATTTCCCAGCCCAGAATTGGCAACCCTACCTCAGCAGGTACTTTGGTCTTTGTATCTCAGTTCACAGAACCAGGGTAGGTTGCATCTGCTTCCTACAAAGACAAATGCTTCTCTCTGTTTTAGTTGCCTTATAAGCAGACTCTGAAATCCTGATTAGTGTGTTTGGAGTTGGGTACTCATTTTCTAAATGCAACATGTGAATACATTTAACAAAAACATTCCAAACTCATTTTGACAGCCACTAAATATGTGTGATTTGTTTATAAATGGGA
This sequence comes from Gekko japonicus, assembly GCF_001447785.1. Taxonomy (NCBI): domain Eukaryota; kingdom Metazoa; phylum Chordata; class Lepidosauria; order Squamata; family Gekkonidae; genus Gekko; species Gekko japonicus. The sequence continues at coordinate 365,840 of NW_015163099.1, read as the reverse complement.
TTGTTTGACACTTGCACAATAATTTACACCTATAAAATGTTAATACGCTTGTCAAGATCAAAGAAGAAATCTTCCTGCAAAACACGACAAGCAATGTGTTCCTTAGCACTTTTTAAACTTTCCTTTTTTCTGGTCACTGAGAGTTGCAAACAAACAACTATAAAATAAACTATTTCCACAGAAATACTAGATATGATTCTACAAGATCCACTACTGGTTTTGATTCGGCTTATTTTGCAAAACTGTAGAACACAAGCTGGGCTCCATTCATATATGTGTTAGTGGTTTTTTGTGTGTGTTTTTTAAAAATAGACAATCTTTCTTACTATACAGGGAATAAATGCCAAATTTCAGATTGAGCTGGGAAGGAATCACGTTTCTTAAGTACATTATCACAGCTCATCAATTTGTGGCCTTTTACAACCAGAGTAATTTGACTATAAATCAAAAAGAGACCTTAATATACCACTAGGAGCTGAAAAACTCCACCTGAAATATTGCATATCTTTAAAAGTAACTCTTGGCTAGGGAAGACTTTAACCTTAAAAAAAATGTATTATGTTTGCTCTCTTTTCTGAACTGTGGGTGTCAGGAATTCCTTGGCTTCAATCATGACAGTCATATGGGCATATGTACACCTTGTACAGCCAATGTTTATTACCTGATCATACAGCAGGGTCATTGTGGTTGAAATGCTTGCTCATTCCCAAGATGATGATGATGTTGATATGGCAATAAATATATTCTATGAAGATTTCAGGGTGCTAAAAATATCTTTACAAATTTTGAGTAGAACAAAACATATGTTATATAAACATATTCATCAGAGGGGCCACCGCTCAGGTTAGAGAACATGATTTGTATGTATGAGATTCCTGGTTTAATCTCCAGCAAATTCAGCATAAGGATTTCTAGTAGCAGGGACTTCTGCCTTGTAAAGCTAATGCGTGTCTAGTTGGACAGTATATGATTGTCAGGTCAGGGCCAAAAAAAGGGGGAACAAAGTTTCCCAATCTAGATTGCACTGAGGATTCATCTGCTCCTGCTACCTTTCTGTATTTTTCCTTGTCTGTAATAATCATTCACCTCTCCTGCCTCAGCCTAGCCCAGCTGCATGGCAAACATGGCAGAAGTGAAGGAAGGGAAGGTGAAGATAGGATTTGAGTCAGGACCCAGAATAAAACTTGTTGTGCAGTTGCTGCCTACCTCATTGCATTTACTTCCACCAAGTTTAACTCTTCCCACCGAGGGGAGAAAGGTGTAAATTTGACCCTGGAAGTATGGTTCCTGTTAGTCAGAAAGGCTGTGAGGACTCACTGGTCTCCTGGAATTTAGGTAGATGAGGGGGTGAAGAAAGGTTTTATTTCTATGTGGAGATTAGGCAGATGAAGGGGTGAAGGAAAGTTTTATTTCTGTGTGGAGGGCAATTTGGCAGCGGGAGGAGGAGGAGCACAGGAGTTACATTCTGTTGGAACAATAAAGATTTACTGAATTTCCTTCCCACCCCCTTAGAATACAGATGTTTTTTCACAAATTGTGTGTGGGGGTGTATGGTGGGGAATGCATGATGAAATCATACACACACACCCCTTTTTTTGCTAGGGGGAGGGCTGATGAAGGCATATTAATTACATTGAATATCCTTCCTGATCCTCCCCTTTCACCAGTCCTTTTTATGGCCGTACATTTCAATTATGTCTCTTTGGAAGGGGTAGGGTGTCCTTTTGCTCAGTCTCTCTGGATATGTGTTTTGGGTTAGCTTAATTCTGACAGAGACTGTGTGTTCTTGTAAACGTTTTAGAAGTTTGTTATTTGAGGGAATGAATTGATTTTATATTGTTGTTTTATTTGTTGTTTTCTTTGTAAGCCGCCCTGAGCCTGCCTCAGCGGGGTAGGGCGGGGTAAAAATCAAATAAATAAATAAGTGGTGGTGTACCCAGAGATCAAGAAAATATCCTTCTCTTTGCTCCCTCACCTTGGTCATATGACTTACTAAAACACTTTCTAGAGTTATTTGAGAAGACTGGGAGAAGGGGAATTGGCTGTAGGTAGTATGGAATGTGGTCCAGAGAGAATCATTCCTCCCCACCCCAGAAGCCCATGAAGGCTTTATGTAAAAGCCATAGTTCACAGTTGGAGGCAATTGTAAGTAATAGAGGATTGATTTAAAATTAAGCCTTGAACAAAAGCTGGCTTGCTACTGATTTGCATGACTACTTTTGTAATAAAAGTGTCAGTGCACTATGACAGCCTATCTTAATAACACCTCAAAAATAGTTCTGCACAATGGCTATAAATTTGACTTACTCCAGGTACACAACATTTTATTACGTGGCCATAGAAGACATAACAAAGGTATGTGAATTAGGTACAGTGCAATCCTAGGAACAATTTCCTATGAGTGAGGACCAATGAGCCGGAAGGGGCCTTTTGAAACAAAAGGCTGCTCCTCGGTCTTAGCCTGTGGGTTGTAGCCTGTGGGTCTTGCTTGGAGGCCTTGTAAGAACCTGCTACTGAGTTCTGGGGAGGGAACTGCTGGCAAGGTAGCCATTTGGTCAGTCACAAACTTTTCAGGGTGCATTACCACAACAAGAGTTTAGTCAGAGTTTGAGGAAAGTTCCTGAGGCTGTAGAAGATAGCATTGCTCCAAGGAAGATGGATAACGAAGGATCTATTCCAGTGACCTGCGTGGGTTGCGGCATGATCATTTTTCTGCCATGCCGTGAAATGCATTACACATGCTGCAAGTGCAAGCTTATAAGAATGCTTGAAGAGAAGGTGGGAGAACTCGAGGCACAAATCTGTACATTGAGGAACATCAGGGAGGCAGAAAGCTTTTTAGACATGAATGAAGAGGGGCTCCTGAGAGAATGGCAAGAACTAGCAAATCCTGAGCAAGTGGAAGGAAGTAACAAGGAACAGGTGGGTGAATGGAAGAATGTGACCTTGAGGAGTAAGATAATCAGGAAACACTCACAGCCAGTGGAGCTACAAAATCGATATCAGCCGCTTCTGTTGATGGAAGATCAGAATAGCACACTCCGAGACTGCAAGGATGTGACTGACACACAAGCACATAGGCAGAGAAGGAACCAAGCTATCCCATGGAGGAAGAGACAAGTAGGTTGGTGACTCCCTACTGAGAGGGACAGAAGAAGGTGTATGCAGAGGTTTATTGTCTTCCTGGAGCATGTATCCGAGATGTGACTGAGAGAATTACAAGACTAGTCAAGACCTCTGATCACTATCCGCTCCTGCTGATCCATGTGGGAACAAACGGTACGGCCCAAAGAAACCTTGAATGCTCAATAGTAATACATCCAATTAAAGCTGATATACTGCCCTAATTATTTTAAAAAAATAGAATTAGGGAACTTCATCTGCTATACAGAAATTTTAACAAAAAACTTAATTGCCCTTTGCTCTCCTCTGAATTGTTAGAAACATTTTGGAGAGTTAGTTTTTTTCTGTTTTTTGAGTTGGATTAATTGTAATACATTGAAGAATTCTGGATATTAAAAAAAAAGAGGGATTTGGCTTCCTGGTTCATGGTATGTACCTCCAAAATGAAGGACTGTTGGTGATGGATGGGGTGCACCTTACAAAGAATGGGAGGAATATCTTTGCTGGAAGACTTGTGAACCTGATCAGGAGGGCTTTAAACTGAAGCCATCGGGGGTGGGAAGTGATACCGGACCTCCTCTTAGGACGGTTCCGAATGCCCAACTCAGACTTATGTACGACAGTGGGCGTGGCGTGAGTAATTTTCCCGTGTATACAGAGGTCAGATTGGCCAACGTACACTCCTATCTTCGGTTTCAGCCAATGTGTCCCCAGACTTGGTCTCTCTCTCTCTCTCCCCCTCCTCTCTTTCTCACTGAGCACAGATGGACTCACCTCCCTCCCCACTTCCCCCACTCTCTCTTTGCATCTCTGTCAACACTGCACAGTTTGCTGGGTTGACATCATGCAGTGGGGAAGGGCTGCTATGCATCACCAGACCGCTTCTTTTTCACCAAGACAAAGACCCTGTAGGCTTCAGCTGCAAATATGCCCCCGTACCAGATCCAGTGAAAGGCTGGATAGAAGTCCTGAGTCATTATTCCTTGATAGCTGTAATTTCTTTTCACATAGGGTGGCATTCACATTTGGGCACAGGAGCAGCATGGATCTGTGCAATGTGCTATTCATGCCCTGCTTAAAGCAGTAATTGGGAATCATGTGGTGTCCTTCAGCTGGTGATCTAATTCTTGCTTGGTTACAGGAAACAATTTTGCCTGTAGCCAATTTACTTACATGTAAGTCCCACCGAGTTGAATGGAGATTGCTTCCTAATACGTGTGCTTACAATTGCATCATGCTGGTTCATGTAAGTAATATGCTCATCACTTAAAGGGATGCCACAAACATTGTGGCAAACATGTTCGAACACCAAACATATGGTGCTCAGCTGTCCTGAACACAGGTGAGTCCCTCACCCAATCTGTTCAGCTCTGGAGGAACTAGTTGAACAGCCGCTGGACAGAAACTGACCCCCAAATTTCTTGCTGAGCCCCTCCTTTGTAAGGATCTAGCAAGAAGTTTAGAGAGGGAGATCAAAAGCTGACTCTTAGCTGGTATCAGCTGAGAATCTCTGTATGTTCTCTTCCCTCTCTCTCTATTCCAGCAAGGCTGGAACACAGGGAAAAGCATGGGGTTGGGGAGGACAGGAGTGATTGGCTGCTTTCCCCCACCTCAACATGTCAGCTGGGGTTGCAGAGAAAATGAGTTGGCCAATTTCCTTCTCTACTGCCCAGGCAGGGTCAGGTGTGTGGGGTGGGGGAAGAGAGAAGAAAATTGCTTCTCCCTGCCCCCAACCAAGGTGTTATTTTGGGCTACAGAGAATAGGAGCAGACTGCTTGTATTCTCTGCAGTCCCATGTATCAGTTTCAGAGGAGGGGAGATTTTTTCCCCTCTCCACCCAAAACTGACAGAATGGACTGCAGAGAATAGGCACAATCTGCTCTGTGCCCTAGCCATGTGGTTCAGGAGGCTGCACAGAGGAGGGAATGAATACACTTCTCTTGTCTTTTCTGTTAGTAGAGCTTTGCTGATGGAAGAGACAGAAATAACAATTTCATCTCTTTGTTCCCATTGTGTCCTCCTGACCTGTGTGACTATTAGTCCATGAGCATCCTGTGACCCCAGGAATAAAATTTCCCAGGGCTCAGAAAGGACTGCTGTTGATAAGGAAATGTGGGAAACATCTTCAGCTGTCAGCCCCTTCTTCTGACAGATGAGGAGATCCAACCCATTGTTTATCCACGAAGCTGATTCATTCATCAATTGTAAGTTATCAAGTGTGAGCAATCAAGCAGCCAGCATGAATGGTCTGCTTTATTTTTTATGTTATTTACAGTCTGCCTTTCTCACTGAGACTAAAGGTAAGATAATGCAGTGCACCATAATGTAAGTCAATGCAATCAATCGGATGAGATACTGAATAAGCAATGGGATGGCAGAAATCTAAAACAAAGCACATGTATTAAACATAACATATTAAACAAGCAGGAAATGGTACTACATAAGTAGAAAGAAAGATGGGAGACAGGTAATGAAGCTGAGGTGGCTGAACAAGGAACTCTCTGAAGAGCTGAGACTAAAAAGGGAAATGTACAGGAAATGGAAGGAGGGTCAGATTACTGAGGGTGAGTACAAGAAGCAGGCTCGAATCTGTAGGGATGGTCTCAGAAAGGCTAAAGCGCAGATGGAGCTGAGGCCTGCGAGGGATGCTAAAAACAACAAGAAACATTTCTATGCCTATGTTTGGAGCAAAAAGAAGAACAGGGATGGAGTAAGTTCATTGCTAGGAGAAGACAATCAAGCCTTAACAAGGGATGAAGACAAAGCGGAATTACTCAACTCTCACTTTGTGTCAATCTTTAACCGTAAGGCGAGTTGTATGCAAACTGAAGAATGCAGGGCGTATGAAGGAAGGAGAAACTGCCAGTCCAGAGTAAGTAAGGAAATGGTTAGAGAGCATCTAGCTGCCTTACATACTTTCAAATTTCCAGGGCCGGATGGCTAGCATTCCAGGGTGCTAAAAGAAATTGCAGATGTTATTTCAGAGCCTCTGGCTCTAATCTTTGAGATGTCCTGGAGTACTGGTGTTGTGCCAGAAGACTGGAAAAGAGCAAATGTTGTCCCAATCATCAAGAATGGAAAAAAGACAGACCCGTGAAATTACAGACCTTGTCATCTTGACATCAATACCTGGGAAAAATCTAGACCAGATTATTAAACACACTGTCTGTGAGCACCTTGAACAGAACGAGTTAATTGGTAGTAGCCAGCATGGGTCTATCAAGGATATGTCATTCCAAACCAACTTTATCTCCTTTTTTGACAGATTTACCAAAATGGTTGACTCTGGCAATGCTGTGGACAGGAGTCATTTCCTATATTATTTTTCATGGGGTATCCATTGGCTTTGCCACATAAAAGAGCCTTTACCTTTGAGACAGAAGAGCTAAGAGGAGATTGGATTTATATCCTGCCCTTCACTACCTGAAGGAGTCTCAGAGCAGCTTACAATCTCCTTTCCCTCCCCCTCCCCAAAACAGACACCCTATAAGGTAGGTGGGGCTGAGAGAGCTCTTTCAAGAATTGCTTTTTCCAGAACAGCTCTGAGAGAACTGTGACTGACCCAAGGTCATACCATCAGTTGCATGTGGCGGAGTGGGGAATCAAACCTGGTTCTCCCATATTAGAGTCTGTGCTCTTAATCACTACACCAAACTGATTTTTTTTGGGGGGGCCACTAGCTGTGGGTTTATGGAAGAACTTAGCTGAGGTCCAGAAACAGCCAAGAAGACTAAGATTGATTATGGAGGGAACTGACATCCTGTAAGCCCTGGACTGGAAGTAAGTTAAGTAAAGTTGTTATTTTACTTTTAATGTAAGGGAGGCAAGGAGCTGAGTTGGGGGGGGCACTGCCCTCTTTGTCCTAATGGACCAGCCAATCATGTTATTAAATTGTTTTTAAAGTATAAAGATGACTGTAAGGCAGGCATGGACTAGGAAGTTTTAAATGGCCCTGGAGCAAGCCAGGCTGAGTGGTCCCTAAATTGCCAAGCAGAGGGATGGGGCCTTTAAGTTAAATGGCCAGTCTATCCCTGGCTAAAGGTAGAATATAGCACAGGTAAAACAATGAGACTCACAAACTAGCTTGGTGTCTGAGAATACCAAACCAATGCCAGGACGCAAATTCTATAAATTGTCTCTATATGTGATCCCATATTTTGTGTAAAGTTCTTTGACAGCATTTGTCTGTTTAATCGATCAGATCCTTTTTGTACTATGTAAACCAGGGGTGTCAAATGTAAGGCCCGGGGACCGGAACCAGCCCGTTCAGGGCTCCTATACAGCCCACAAGTAACTGGTGCAAGGGGGGGAGTGCTGGGGGGAGTGGGGGGAGCTTCAGCAAGGCAGAACAACCTTGTCTTTAGCAGTCAAGCACCGTAGGGGCATGTGCCCAGTGCTGCACTGCTGCCTCTCTAGTCCGCCTGTGTGGGTTTTCCTGTGCACTCCCCTCCCGGCCCATGGGGTATTGCAGTGAGAAAACACCAACTCGGATCTTACCAGCTGCTGTCCTTTATACAGTTTCTATCTCCGGTACCTGGCATTATGTTTTATGGCACACATGGCCCGGCCCAACAAAGTGACATGTATGTCAGATCCGCCCCCCCTTAACAAATGAATTTGACAACTCTGATGTAAACAATCCTAATTATCAAAACTTGGCAGCTGTTCTTTATAAAGCAATCAAATCTCTTAACTGCGTCATCCTTTTTTCCTTTATCAATTTAATTTTATATGGGCTCTGTTGTCTTGTTACAGTACTATAGGAAGCTTTTATTGTTACACACATTATTTGAATCCACCCTCAGACACCTCAAGCCAGCATTGTTTTATTGAATCTTATGAAAATGTATGCTAACAAGAAATGAGGCATGATTGATTTGATGCTAATTTGATGCTGTCTAGGTTCATTTTCTGGAATCTGTGTCAATAAGGAAAGTTTACTCCATCATTCTCTTCAGAGTGTCATTAAAATATTCAGAATTGCCAGGTTCACAACCTTAATTTTAAGAAAGACATACGAGTTTCAAAAAGCATCTACAGATATCTTAAGTTCAAAGTGCCATGTATCAGCCTCTCACTTGAGCAAAAGAAGTCCATATTTCTCTTCTCTGAAGAGAAGCAGCATTTTTCTTGCTGCCACTAAAGGGAGTCCTCCTTTGGGACCTTGTTAGATGCTTTCATGTGAAGACCATTTGACCCAGCTCTGATTAGTGAGCAAGCTTAGAAGGCAAGAGTGGTTGGGGGATGCCTTTGGCTAGTGTCCTCTCCCCCCTTCTGCAATAGGAGAAAACTCTCAGTGGAATATATTAGGGATAATAACGGAGTAAAAAAATGTCAGTTAAAAGAAGCTGAATAGATGGTGCTTCTTTTAGAAAAAAAATAGTTAAGCTGTTATTTTTTGCCCAAAAAAGGGCATATTTTGCATTTGTACAACTGCTCTTGTTTCCCCTTCACTCTTAAAACATTTTTTTAAATGCAAGCGACATTCATTAATGTAAGTCTCAGAAATACAGGCATGTAATTTTAGTGGATAATGCATCATTGTCAGTTAACATAATGAAGCCACTTTACTGAAAGGTAAAAAAGTCAGTGAAAATACTAATACACTTTTAATGTCTAACCAATATGAACATTTTCTTTATTTCGATTTTTAGCAGGATTCCTGAACACAGTGTGTGTTACAGAGAATCTGAGTGTAGTCTCATAGAATAAAACATAAATCTACCTGTACCTTAAAGACTAACAACATTTATTCCAGCATAATCTTTCATGAGTCAGAGTTCTCCTCTTCATCAGATGCATGTATCCCTTGAACCAATACATTTATATTCGCAACAGAAAGATGAAGTGGAGGGGATGTTACAAAGATTTTACAAGATCCCATACAGACAGTAATTAGTTTACACAGAGCATATACATTGTGTAAGGCTCTCAATTTTTGTTCGATAGGCAAAGTAGAATCAACATAGAATCTAGTGTGTGATCAACAAGATAAGCATATACAATAGGAAGTCAAAGAGGTGGAACTGGATTTATTAACATCTATAAGAGGCACTTATAGTGAGTGAGGAATGCCATCTTTTTGTTAAGAGATTATGGCATAACAATATAATTTCTTGATGGTGGTGGTCACACGCGCACGATAAAGCAGTGGGGGGGGGAAGCAAGGCTATGTGCTCCGTAGGAATTTGACCTGCAGTTGTGCGATCACATAGTACGTGGAAGCTGCAGGCACAGCCCACCACTGCATGATCAGATGCAACCACGGATGAGTTGTTTCCCCTCTGTGTGTTTCCGGTGCACTTCAATGAGGGCTCCCTATGCAGTGTGCGATGCTGTGCATACAGAGACAGGGGGGGACAACAGCATGGAGTCAGGATGGCCTAATCAGACCATCCCAACGTCATGGGAGCGTGCTGGAGCGATCACACAGGGAAAAGTCCGCCCATAGCCCGTAGCAACCCGTTTGCTACCAGACTTTCCCCAGTGTCTTTTTACTCTGCTTCTGCGGCAGAGCAAAACGGGTTGCTGACGGGTGTGGGGCACTTCCCAGATGTTTGTATCTAATCGCGCCCTTTAAATCCGCCTGGCATTTGTGCCAGTTTGGTGTAGTGGTATAGTGATATAATGGTTAAGTGTGTGGACTCTAATCTGGGAGAACTGGATTTGATTCTCCACTCCTCCACTTGCACCATAGTTCTGGCACAGCTGTTCTTGAAAAAGAGCAGTTTCTGTCAGAGCTCTCTCAGCCCCACCTACCTCACAGGGTGTCTGTTGTGGAGAGGGGAAGGGAAAGGAGTTTGTAAACCACTCTGAGACTCCCTTGGGTAGTGAAGGGTGGGGTATAAATCCAATCTCTCCTCTTCTTCTCCTATTGTGTGGCTAATTGTGCATGTGATCGCAACCAATGAATGCTAATCCAGCAGTTTCCCATTCTGTCTTTGAAGTTTTTATAAGAGAATAATGACTTTTATATTCTAAACTGTATTTCCTGCAGGATTGAAGCACACACACAGCCGGTCTGGTTTCTGAATATTGGAATGTTTTAATGTCAGATATATGTCTGTTTATTCTTTTGTGTAGGGCATGGGTCCCCAGCCTTTTTGAGCCTCCAGGTCCCTTAGGAATTATGTCACAGGGTGATGGGTGCAACCACAAAATGGCTGTTGCAGAAGGCAAAGCCAACCACAAACTGGCTGGTGCAGGAGGCTAGACCAACCACAAAGTCAGGGAGTGAGGTTATGAATAATTCTGATAATAACTCTTCAACATTTCATGCAGAAGTTCTGCTTCACCTTGCCTTGTAAAAGGAACATATTGTTTGAGAATATACAGAGCTTATCTTCAGTCACACAGTGAAGATCTTTGTGCTGTGGTGGCAGATGCTGCAGATCCAGTTTTGTTTGTTGTTGTTTTTACTTTGCAAATAAGATCTGCAGTGGCCATTTTGAAGCCTTGCTGAGCAAAATTCCCGCCCAGCCCTGCAAACTTCGTAAAAACATTGTTGGCCACTAGGAAAGATATTGGTTGACATCATGGCACCCATGATGCCTATTCAGGGACCCTTGGTGTAGGGATTGACTTCTTTGTCCACTGTAGACAGTAGAAAAATAAAAAGGTGTTGCTGACCATGATAGCATATACTCCAAATGGAAGATCTTCAGCTTTAACTTTCAAGTCATTGGGTAAGGCTGTGGTTAAAACAAATCATATCTCCTTGGAAAACAGTTGTAGTCAAACAGTGGTGTAGTCAGCAACATGAAAAATGTATTGCTTCTGTTTGCAATCATTTTATCATTTTTTAATTTGTTTCTGGAATTAACTCTAAGTAGGGTAAAATGTGCCCTCGCAGGAATGGTTGATATCTATTAATAAAAGCTTGATAGTAACTGATAATGAGTTTGAGTGTAGTTTCAGTACTTTCAGAGCCAGTTTGGTGTAGTGGTTAAGTGCGCTGACTCTAGTCTGGGAGAACCAGGTTTGATTCCCCACTCCTCCACTTGCACCTGCTAGATGACCTTGGGCAAGCCATAGTTCTGGCACAGCTGTTCTTGAAAAAGATCAGTTTCTGTCAGAGCTCTCTCAGCCCCACCTACTTCACAGGGTGTCTGTTGTGGGGAGGGGAAGGGAGGAGTTTGTAAGCCACTCTGAGACTCCTTTGGGTAGTGAAGGGCAGGGTATAAATCCAATCTCTTCTTCTTCTTCTCTTTCTTTAAACTTTGAAACCAATGCCATCCAGCAGGTTGGTCTGATTTCCTTTCTCTTCTCTTCCTGATTACCTCTGGCTATGTTCTAATTGACTGAGGTTCAGCTCTCTGCCCATATGCTGTATGGGACTGTAGTGTGACTGGTTTATGGCAGAATTTGTTTACAATGGGAATTCCTAATCCTGGTGAGATCAATGGGAGTTCAGTAGAGCTTTCCTTTTCTACTCACTGGCATTGTTCTAATAAACTCATAGCCCAATCTCTCTTTGTCTATGCAAGTGAACCAAAATTGAAACTATGGTATCTACATTACCTGTGCAGCAGAATTTCTGCTTCAACATTCTTGTAAAATATGGAAAGAAGAGTTCCCATATCTGCTCCTGTATGTAAATGTGGGGAATGAATTTGGGGAATAGGAATTATCTTGCATAATTCTTCCAGTATAATATACTGTTTTGTTTTGTATCTCTGTACAAAGTACTTCAGTCTTGTCATGCTATCCACACCCCCACACCCCCGTGTTCTGACAATTTACTTTTTGGAGATTCTAGTTGACTTCTGTTTGGATATCCTCAGAAGACTATATCTTGATTTCTTAGAGCAGGTTCAACCTTTTCAGACCTAGAATTCAAGGAACATGGGATTTCCTGAACAGTAGACATGTGAATTAAAGCAGCATCAGGGTCACTAACAGGAATAGAAGGAACTAGAGTAATGGCCTACTCGTGTCAACGCTAAGACTGTGAGCAACAGAATAACAGTGCTGGTGAACAAGCCAATCCGGTGCCATAGGTGTTGTGAGCCAGGAGTAGTGTGGTGAAACAAGCACCAAGACATATCTTTTTATTAATATAAAAAGTGTGAAAGAACAAGAGTTTTGCAGATGCTGGCAAACTACAATGCATGAATTTATCCAGATTCAGACAACTTTAACAAATACCAAGTGACGCTGCTGTAAGGATGGCAGACACCTATTATGTAAGTCAGTTCTGCATGTAAACGTTTTGCTTTTAGTAACATGCCTTTTATGAGAGGGATGTTGTGATGCCCACCGCGGCTGCGCACCAGGGCCCTTAACCAACAGCCCCCGAGAGGAGTTGCCAGAGAGCCGAAGAACAGCGGAGGCCGCGGAAGCCGCACCAGAGAGAACTGGAAGATGTCGCCCACTCGCTGGATAAACGAACGATCGGAGCCGGAAGGGTACCTGGTAGGGCTCCCCCCACCCCAGACGTACTGTGGTCATAGTTAGGGTTTCTGCACAGGTCTCTGCACCATGCACCATGTAAGCCGCTCAGAGCCCTTCGGGGGTGAGCGGGGTACAAATTGAAAGTATAAATAAATAAATAAATAAATAATACTCAAACTTTGTTGTGTTGATATCAATGACACTTCAGTTCCATTAATTTCATTTTTACATGTATTTTGTCATACTTCATATGCAATTGTGCTATGTTTTGATTGTTAGATTTTGAAAACAAAATAAAATAAAATTAATTGCCCAGTAATACAGAAACAAAGAGTCTTACCAGAGACCACCTATCTTTGACATGGAAATTTCCTGATAAATTTTCACCTGTGTGTAACTTATAGGTTTAAAAGGATAAGTGATGGTTGAGCTATAGTGTGCAGTGTATGCCAATAATGCCTCACCTACTTATCTACCATATAGGTAACAATTCTAATTAGATAGGAAAAAATTGTTACCATTACATTGCCTTCTCTCTCATATTTGTCTCTCAAGAGCAACCTCCAACTCCATTATCATAAACTGTCTGATTTAATATATTGAAACTGTTTCGTAATAACTATATCAGAGGTATTGTGAATGTACCTAAAGACATAATTTACAGAAAATAAGTTAAATGTTGCATAACAACATTACCTTCCTATTCTGCTGACCTCCTTCTTTGATCCTGGTATGGATAGATTGCTACATTCCATATTCCACATTGCTGAAGTGTTCTGTCCACGGCCAATTAGGATAGATGTTAAGAATTTTCCATTTTATACAAAATGTTTAATCAGAAAAAGGTGTTAAACCCATTTGTCTTAATCATATCCATTTTCATTTTACATTTAAAAAACCCACACACTTCACTAGTAAAGCAATTTATATTAGTGGGAAGGCTAAGATACGGATTCTTCTTAGGCTTTTGTTTTCTGTCCATGACAATGTGTGACAATACATTCCCCTGTTTTCAGTATTTGGAGATGAGAAATAGATAGCAATATTTGCATGAAAAGTTTGTGAACCTTATAACTATGTAATACAGAAATTTAATTGATGTAATATAGAAATGTATTTGTTTCACATATTCCTTCATATGTCCAAAGAAAATTTGGAATGTTTGAATTTACTTGGAGGAAAATGGTTTTAAATTTACCCCAGAAAGTGTCTCTTGATGGTTCCTTGGACAAATAGGTGTCCTAAGACTTGTACTGTTCAGCCTCTCAGTTCTTAAACAAGGTCTGTTGTCTTGACCTTCTGCTGCTTCTCTGTTTTTTGTGCATATCCCTGTATACTGTTGTCTCCTTGCTGTTTTATCTATGAAAAAAGTAAAGCCGCAGTATGACAGATTGCACAGAAAAGCTGGTTTTAAAATGCTGCTTGGGTCAGAGAATCAGGGAGTTCATGAGTTAATCTTCCCTAGAGAGAAAAGCTTAAATGATTGGCTGCTCTACTTGCTTTCTGATTGGCCAGCATCAGCAGAGAGGAAATAAAACAGCTGATCTGGAGGGAAAAGATTTATTTACTTTTTGGTCTTTGTATGAAATCTAATGTCTGGATCAGTAGCCAGAAGGAAGAGACTTTGGGAGTCAATGATTTCTGTCAGGGAATTGTCAGAAAAGTACTTTTATAGAGAGAAGGGGACTCCGTTGTCTAAGGTGTATTTAAAACTTCTCTGAGGGAAAATTCAGATTCTCAGTCAAGAAAGCTACAACACTGCTTTATACAGACAATGGATATTAGAGAACAATTTGGCAGAAGGTCTGGACAGTTAGAGAGAACTCCCATACAAGCCAAATAGTAAAAGGAGCTTATTGCTTCTTAGGGACAAGGAAAAACATAGACACCCCAGGAATTAGTGAAAAGCTGTAATATCTAAAAGGAAAACCTCGAACTCTGATGGGAGAAATCTAGAAACTATAAGCAGAAAATAGTATTAAGAACCTGTGTTAGTGCTGAAATATACTAATATACCTCTCATTGAAAAAATCTTGAAACTCTGAAAATAAGCCAGAACACTGTCTTGTATGTTCTAATAATTCAAATCTGTATAAATTAGAAAGTTTACCCTCAACATCTCTAAACCTTGATCCCCCACACACAAACATATATTTCCTGCCTGTTGAATAACATCTTTATTCTGTTTTTGAAAGTTAATTTTGCCTCATGTGCCATTTCATGAGGGTAATTTAAAACAAGACAGCTCCTTTATTCCTTCTAGTTCCTGTGCTGGGACATAAACCTAAACTAATACCCATGACAGGGTGGGACAGTTGAAACTTATAAAATAAAGAAGAAATACACATTACTGAAGGGCAGTTCAGTCACTGAGGGTAACTAAAAACATTTATGGCGGGGAAATCTGCCTGGGAGTGGGGAAGCGTCAGGTGTCTGTCATACCCAGCCAACAAGTTTATTAATGGTCACAGAACAGGGAGAAGGCTGAGGTCAGACATAATTACATTAACGCTGCAATTGAATGAGAACACAATTGGGAGTCATCCCCATAGAGTGCAGAGATATTTACTTATGTGTAAACTTGCAAAGGGTTGTGCTGTATAACATTCATCATATTTTTATTTGTATTACACAGTGGCAATGACTTGTAGAACTCCCAAGAAGGTTTACTGAATAATGGAGCATTAGATATTAAAGCGAATGATGACCCAAAACACTAGTTTTCTTCAGCATAAATAAAATGTTTTTTTTAAAAAAAACCTACGTTTGTTTTACATACATATAGTGACTATGCATTGGTTAAGAAACAAAGGATCATCAGTCAGATATTCCACACACATTTTTGTATGTTTTTGTTGGTAATATGAAGCAAGTTGAAAACACCATGTCCTGTTTCCCCATTAGATCACTCCATGGAAAGCAACTAAAAAGTTAGTCTAGAATTAGATAAGGAACCAGTATATTAGAAAATTAACTAATTCTAAATGATCAAATATGAGGGTGTGGCTGTAAATTTTATAAAACCTGCTGCTAAAGGAGGGTTCAAATGGTCAGCCCAAAGTAATGTTCCGTGCACCAATTTACAGTGTTATAAGTATCATTAATATTAGTGAGAAATGGATATCTAATTAATAATTAATTTGAGAAAATTGGTTAATAATCTGTTTCTTACTGTTATCTATGGTGTATAGGACTGAGTCAAATGATCCATAGTCAAAGAAATGTGACATGGTCCCAAGGGAAAGTCCCAAGGGCACTTTCAGTAGTTAGGATTTGAACTCAGGTCTTCCTATTCAATACTCAATACTATGAAATCTAATCTTATATCACACTGGATCAGCCGATTCATGTTGTATACCCCTCTTTGCCTGTGGACTGGATCCTGTGAAGGATTTATGCCTATAGAAGGAGGGCAATTTTCACTGATACCCCCACATGCTATTTCTTGGGGTCCTTCATCTATTTTGGGTTTCAGTAGGAGGTGGAAGATAAAGAAGTTGCTCTTTGCTGGGTAGCATCTGGAATGTTTGTAAACCCATTCAGTTTGGGAGAGATGGGGTTGTTTCGTGAATTTTCAAAATTAAAATTATAAATGAGATTACATAGATGAATGAAGACTATGTTTGCTGTGTCCATGTGTGTTTTGGGATTACTTTCTGCCTAGTCTGATAAGATGGTTTTGTCAACAGAAGTGATGATTGGTGGGCACTCTTCATGTTTGAAAGTATATGAACAAGTGTAATAACTATGTTTTAAGCATTGTAAAACCTCCACACTTGGGTTTTTAGTTAGATTCTCTTTACTTTTTCCTTTAGATGTAGATTTTTCCCTTCCCAATTTCTGTTGTAGTTTTATAGAAAAGCAAATTAAAAAAAATCCCATTTGGGGGGTCAAAAAAAGAAAAAGAAAATGTGTGTATGCGCCAGCTCCAAAAGGAGTGGGCCACCCCCCTTTGGAGTTTTAAAGTTGGAAAGAAAATGACCGTGGATGGACTGTGGAAGTGCAGTCCCAATGTGTGTCTGCATAGAAGACGTCGATGAACAACAGTTACAGGTAAGTGCAACTCTGTTTTACCTTCCGTTGTTCATCTGCTCAAGTTCTTCCCCTCCTTGCCTGAGACAATATACAGTGTCCCTTCATCTTTCCCTGTGTTTGACAAGAGAAAGAAAGGAGGGCTTCTAATGTCCTGTGGGACATTCAACAGTGGGAGGGCTTCTAATGTCCTGGCCCCACTGGTGGACCTCCTGATGACACTGGTATTTCTGGCCACTGTGTGATACAGAGTGTTGGACTGGATGGGCCTTTGGCCTGATCCAACATTGGCGTCTCTTATGTTCTTATGAGGAGAAATAGGAGAACAGGAGAACTTACATCAAGGTCTGGAGTAGTTTTGACAGGGAAAACACATTCTTCTCAGATCCTGGAAGTCATGATTGGTCTGAGGTAATCAGAAGGGCCAGGTTTGGAGACACATATACATTTACAGCTCTTCTCAGTGTCCTCAGTGATGAGGAGAATGAACCATTTATTGTCAAGATTAACACTATTGTGGCAGGTGAAGAAAATGTAGGGACAAGGGCATTATTTTCAGGAAAGACTATTATAAATGACTTTTAATAATAATTGCAGAGAAAAGCAAAGTTTGTAGTGAAATGATTGATTGCTTTTAAGAAAATATTCAATTTTATGTCAGTTTTAAATTTAAAGCATCAAATGGACGATGCTTAATTAAGATAATGTAATTGCTATGAATTTCCAGATTGTGTGTGTCTTATCAGATATATAGTGTTGTAGATAATGAAGTTAGTGCAATGTAGTGATTGCTTAGGAAAGTATTCACATAATAGCCTTGAAAATCCCAGCACATTGTGTTTTACTGTAGGTATATCAACTAAAGCAAATAGAATTCTATTTGAGCGTAACAGTAGTTTATATATACATTTTGTTGCCCTTTTCCCTCTAAGAGGCTACATTATTTGCTACTTTTTATATCATTTGATCTGTAATGAATGTTATTTAATCTGGTATTACTAAAAGTCATCCCTTATGTGTTCAATTTTATTTAAATATTTTCTACGGCCCTATCAGTCCTGTGAGCTATTTTGCCAGAGCATATGATGACACCACAAGTGAAATGAGGCAGTGATCCAGAATAAGCACCAGTCACCAGTGAAATTACACTGTCCCTCACTGAATGGCAGTTTGTCATCCATGTGAAGAAAGTGAGGTCAGAAAGAAAGTTCTCTGTTCTTTAGACATTTCCAATAATAGTTATTGCATGGATCTCCATTTACGTAAACATATCTTAAATGAAACTCTAGGAAATGAAACATATTAGCAACTCTGGTGGGAGGAAATCACAACCTGGCCCTTTATTTAAATTGCAGTACACATGGACTTCTCAGATTTTATTTAATGAAACATAGCTAAAACAGTATTAATTTGAGTCTGTGACTCTGAGAGCAATTCTGTGTAGATCTATTCAGAAACCTACAGAGGTGTGTTCAGTGAGGTTTACTCCCAGGAAAGTGTTTTCAGAATTGAACTGTCTTATTTCTCCTCATCATCATCAGAACTATGAACAGAATGCAGTGTTCGAACTAGGTTTTATGCTATTTATTTGTATGCAGTATGTGCCTGATTTTATGATTTCATTCCTATTTTGAAAAACGAAATTGATTGTGGCTAGGGAGATTCTGTATACAAATATATGCAGTACAAAGTGATTTGAACGTTACATTTGAGCATTACAGTACCATAAAAGGTAGTGGTGGCAGGGTGAGCCTGAGACAATGTCTTTGGTTTGGCTCTATTTTTTAAAATGTAAGCATACCATCAGATTATGAAAGTTAGTGATAACTGAGGAAACAGGGCCATATTTGAATTAATTTTCTTTTTATTCAAGGATATTATCTCTTTTTTGTACTAGCAAGTCTCCTTAAAAAATTAATCTGCTTTCCAAAGACACATAGAAGAGGAACTGTCACTCTCAGTGCAATAGCACTGTCAAGTGGATAGGGGTTATGGAAAAACCGTAATGGGGCTTTTGCAGACCCATCATGTTTAATATTATAGTGCACGTTGCGTTAAAAAAAGTTCCTGTGCTGTTCACTTGGCAATTTGCCAGTAGATGAACAGACACTTCAGGGGTTATTTGGTTTGTGTTTATTTGTGCAAGAAACATAAAAAAATGACCATTTATCTATTTAGCATAGCTCATCAATATGCGCTGTGTATCCTGCAGCTAATCTTTTCAAGGAATTAAAGAGAATTCAAAAGAGAGATTATAATGTGTAAACAATTCTGGTTTAGATGTCTTTCCTACTGGCTTAAGATCCCTCCATAGATCCTGCAGAGTTTACCTTCTGTATCAGTAGTTAATTAAGGTGAAACATGAGGTAATTAGGGCTAATCCCAGTGCTATCCTGCTGGCCTTTTGCCTCTCAGGCCATCCCTCAAACCAAAACCTTTTTCACAGCTTGTGAAATGTTGCCATTCTTTGAACAGATTTTAAAAATTGATGGCCATGTTTATTGCAAACATTGCATTTAATCCTTTGAATATAATGTTCCTGGCAAGACTGAACGAATATTTAATCATTCCAAAGGTGGTGGTGGTTTTTTTTAATGGCTAGGTAAAAGAAAGAAATCAAACAGACTTTAAACAAGGATACATCCCCCTGTAGTGGACAAGATTTGTAAGATTGTTCACATGTTCCCAATGACTTTCATGGGGCTGCTCATTATTCTATGCCTTAAATTTCAGACACATACAAAAATAATATAATAAATTCTCAATCCCTTCCATTTGGAATTTAAGGACAAACTCTTTGACTTATTACTTAGATTATTCTATTGGAGAACCACACAAAGTTAAGCACTAGTTCTTTTGAGGCTGCATAGATGGCCCATTCACTTTCATCTCTATTTTGAACCACTTCCAGATCTCAACTAAATGTTACTCACTGCCCCATTTCATTTTGGTAAGACCAGAAACAACACTTAAGCTCTTGATTGGCTCTTGTACTGTCTCTGAGAAGAGAGAGGATTCATGTTTGGTTGTCTAGCAATCACTGGATACTATTCTAATGATTTTCTGGCTGATGGGATCTGAAGTGTGGCAGCAGGGACCTGGCAGCTGTCCACATGGCATGCTCTAGAGGCTTGGTGTGCTGCACAGTTGTCCAATTTGGCCAAAGGGCCCTGACAATATAGCCCTAAACTTGACATCAGATACTTTAATTGGAAGCCAGCCATTACATTTGTACAATGCACAGTTCATTCTAATGGTGACAGCCTTCGACAACATAAGCTTCACTGTTTGTTTAATTGTATTTTGATTGCATTACTGTTCCTCTTTCCAATGCTGTGTAGTGTATTTTGGCCATGACTTGCTCTAGAAAGCCAACGGGGCAGAAACATTACTGCTTATCTCTCTATAGCTGTTTTAGAGTCCTTCTGCATGTAAACAGATAAGAACTATATTTTGCTTTTCTCTTACGCTACCTAGCACAATTTCTACCCTACACAGCAGGGTCATTATGGTAGCCAAGCACTACAGTGTACTTGCAGTTTTAAAGCCAAGGGGTCCCCCCCCCCGTTTTGTTCCTTTAATAGCCTCCAACTTTTTTACAAATAAAAGGAAGGTGGGACATTTCTCTCTACATAAATGCAAAGAGGATTTGCAGTATGACATTTAGAGATGCATCATATGAGATTTGCTATTGATCCCCGACAGTGGAGATGAGTGCTCAGAGAGAATAAATGGGCCACTTTTATGAATCTCCTTGTCATCATGGATTTAGCTGTTTCATTTTGCAGATTCCTGTAAATGTTGGTTTGATTCATGGCCGGTAATTTTCCATTGGATAGAGAATCGACATATCGTCAGCAAATGACTGTATGTCATTAATATTTTCAAGTGGCGCCTGAAAATGTTCACACTGTTCCATTGATTCAAACTGCCTCCTTTTCTGCACTATATGAGCTTATTGTTCAATGCTATAAACACCAGTATCAGATAAAGGAATGGAAAACCTTGTTCCTGCAAAGCCATAGTGTGTTCTTGAATAAATAGCATTGTTGTGTCACATGAATATGTGTGTTTGAGAAGAAATGTGTTTGGTATTTCTTGATTTGAGATGTGTGTGTGTGTGTGTGTGTGTGTATGTGTGTAACAGTTAAGAATAGACTGCTAATCAGTGTGCCCATTATTTTAATATAAAGGAACTATATTGTCAGCAATGGATATAGTGGTCCTGGGTGGCATGGTAGCTAAATTTTAACCTCACACCTTTTGAATATTAAATACTTTAATGATTTTACAGCTATTTGGTACAGCTCTTTGAGCAGCCACAACTGTTGACCTAGTAAAGACAGTCTGGCAGACTATTTTTCAAGACGTCCCACATCTGTACCCATCAGCAATCACGAAGTTACAAACACAGCTGAAGCATATGTCAACTTTCTTCTCTCACATGCTGTCCCCAAAGCTCTTTCACTTCAGGACATAGTGACAACTGCACATGCTGATTCTTGCTTCCAAATTATTGTTAAGACTGTCAGTGATGGCCAGTGGAAAGAGCTTCTTAATAATCTGCAGAATTTGACTTCTGAGGCCCAAGCAGTCATCAGCTGTTTTGATAACATTAGGAGTGAAGTTTCTGTTACTGAAAATAATAATAATAATAGATTGTGATGACATGCAAAATAATATGCTTATTTCAAAGAACGTTTATTTCCCTGTTTTGCTAGAAGCCAGTGAGTTCTGTGGGAGCAAAGATAATTTTAAATAACAAATATGTATCGCTACATTCACAGCTAGACCTTTATGCTTTCCAGATTTAAAATGAACTGAGAGCTGCCTGCTGTGCCACCGGTCTTGTTTTCAAATGTAGGGCATAATGCATGCATACCTGCTATTGTCATTTTCACAGGGGGGAATTCAAAATGAGCTTCTTGCACAGGTGTCTTGTTATAAGATTCGTTGACTTTTACAGCTACCTGAAAAGCATTGGTGTGAGCAGGGTTAAATAAAGCCAAGGAGAGTTATTGTGTGTGCTGTATTTGAAGACTGCATTTCTAAATATTAATGGATGAAGGAGGGAAAGATACAAGAATACTGGCAATACTAGGTGTGTGTGGGAGGAGGAGAAGTTGACACAGGATATTCAGTCTGAGAAAAAGAAATTTAAGTGGTCAGGATATCATGGCTAATTTGTGTCTTGATGTATTTGGAGATGGAAAAATGTGTCTTTGTTCTATGTTTGTTCAAAATTTTGTTTCCAATATAAATCTGGGAAGTAAAATAACATGTATTAATGTCTAGCCTACAGTGTAACTTTCAAAAAATACAGTGAATAGTAGAAAGCAATTGTCCTATATTTGATCAGTTTTAATTTTGTCATAAAAGACTGATTTCAGCATAACAGAAGAGAGAGAGGTCAATAGCTCTGGAAAAAAAATATTTGTTTGTTTGTTTGTTTGTTTAATTTGTATCCCACCGTCCCTGCCAAGGCAGGCTCAGGGTGGCTTACAGAATATATGTTAAAACACAAGATTTAAATAAAACTACAACATATAAAATAAAACACATCATGAGGTGCTAGTACAATAATAAAGAATGGCGGCATTCTCTCGGCATCCAAGTAGTCAACTACCACCGTAGTCTGGGTTTTTGCCCGACTGTTGATTATTAAGTTGGTGTTGATATTGGGGCCAGGGCCTCAATATTGGGAAGGCAGCACCCTAATCGAAGGCCTGGTGGAAGAGTTCCTTTTTTATAGGCCGTGCAGCCTGTAAAATGTGAGACCTTGTTGCTTGGTGTAGTTAAAAAATAAATGTTCCTGCCATACAAGTCGTTAATTCCCCAAAAAGATATGTGGGTGTGAAACTGTAGCAAGGCAGACAATGTCAACCTACTAATGCCCATCTCTCAGTTTTTGTTTAGATGAGGATGAAAAGGAAAAAAAATAGACAGCCCAAAAATGTGTATTATAGATTCTTCCAAAGTACAGCAGTTCCTCTGTTCCCTGGCTTCAAGAGGCTTTATTGAATTGTATAGCATCCAATTTAATCCTAATGTGCTGTTTTATGTGTTCTCTGAAATCTATTTACAGTACACCAGCATATGGCAGCCTTCATCAGAACACAAAAATCACTCCCAGGACTAGATTAAGAAATGCTAAGGTCCTACACAGTCCTACACTGACAGAGTCCTACACTGTGACAGGTTTAAGAGGTCTCGTAGTATTACTTTTAAAACATAGTAATTTAGTAAGAGGCCCTTCATAATCTGAGGCATTAAGATGATGTTTACTTATCTTGCACATAAATCCAACAATAGTAATTCCCTTAGAGTGTGATTTCAAGGGACAGAGAAGTCTGCAAAAATAGTTCATAAGCATAGAACTACTGTTTAAATTGGTAGGATGCCAGAAAACCTGCTGGATTGAGGCTAAAATGGTATTGTGTGGGAGGTGGGCCTGCTATGATCAATGTTGCATACTGTAAACTGGCAGTATAAGAGCACTGTTGTGCACTAGCAGTTTCCCACCATTTGACCTGTTTCGCCCATTTAACCTGTTTATTTATGTAAAGCAAATTCCATTTTCATTACTTAGGAAACCTGGGGACAGGTTTCATGTCCTGATCTAGCTGGGATCAAGACAGCTCTGAAATACAGAAGGGGGAAAACATAAAAACCAGATTTTTTACCCTGTAATTGGGTAAACATAGCCAGAGTTATCTTCCTAATTAGGTTAAAATTTCTAGTATCTGTAGGTTTAACTGATATAAATATTTATTCATATAAATTTTGCCATAAAATGGTCTGCATATGATCGTGTTTAACTACCCCAGAGACAGGTATTAATTCCTCTTTATTTACAATGCACCATTTTAGAAATATTGATCTCTTTTGAAAAATGAAAGAAAACTGAGCAAAAGCAGTCTTGTTACTAAATGAATGATGTATTGATTGTATCTGACAGTGCTTTGTCCACAGATCAATGTGGACAGACAGTATAGACCAGTTAAGAATGAATCAGGGTCAGGAAAGGTCAGCAAAGGAACAGGGCATCTGAAATTATTGGATAAATAAAATGTACATATCATAAAATAGATCTGATAGTTGTTTATAAAGAACTCAGTGGTAAGCAGGACATTCCCCCCCCCCCCTCTCAGCGAGACACGGTAAAAAAAGAATTACAAGAATAGTTCTTTTCATATAATTTCTCCCCTTTTTCAAACAGCCCCCACCCACCCCCTTTCCACCAAATGAGAACACTACAGTGCAGACTCTAGTCTTTTCTGGGGAGTTCTGAAGGTAATTTAGAAGTAATTTGTTCTTCTGGGGCCCTGGTCACACGTAAAGGTTTGGCCCGGGAGAGGGACGGATTGGGGCCGCAGCAAACGGGCGCGATCTCACCGTAACATATGGGAAGTGGTGTACACCCGTCCCCGATCCGTCTCAACCCCCGAAAAGGCGCAGCAAAAATAAACCACCTACCGAGGTGGTTCTTCCAGTGCGGCCGCATCAAGGCCGCCCGTGGGATCGCCGGCGCGTCCTTCTGTCGGCGCATCCCCGGCTCCTGGCTGAACTGCGCATGTTCAGACATGCGCAGTTCAGCAGTCTGCCGTTCCCCACCGTGGCTTTCCCCGGCATCTGATCCCGCCGCGGCGTGTCTATTTTGGTGCGGCTTTTAAAAGCCGAATTTTGCCCGTCCTTTTTTTCCCTGTGTGGTAGGGACCTGGGTAGATTTTATAACACCTATATGACACTGTTGAAATGCTTAATTTTAGAATGGGATACAATCATGTATGCAGATGACACCCAGCTCACTTTTTTCATTTACTTCTGAACCACTTGAGATACTCCCATCTGTGTAAGCCCTATTGAATTGCATGATGGTGAATAAATTGAAGCAAAATCCACACAAATAGAATTGCAAGTACTGGGTAGTCCTAGCTCCTAGAAGTTGTGGAAGCACCAGTTCTACAGTTCCCAACCTCTAGATGTGGCCTGGGATCTCCTGGAATTACAGATGATGGAAGTGGTGGTGGCTACAAGCATGGATGGCTTCAAAAGGGAATTAGATAAGCATATGGAGCAGAGGTCCATCAGTGGCTATTAGCCACAAGGTATAGATAGGGACTCTGGGGCAAGTGATGCTCTGTCATCTTGGTGCTTGGGGGGGTCAACAGTGGGAGGGCTTCTAATGTCCTGGCCCCACTGGTGGACCTCCTGATGGCACCGGGTATTTCTGGCCACTGTGTGATACAGAGTATTGGACTGGATGGGCCTTTGGCCTGATCCAACATTGGCATCTCTTATGTTCTCTCCAGACTTCAGAGATTAGTTTTCTTGGAGCGAATAGCTGTTTTGGAGGATGGGGTCTATACCATTATACTCTGTTAAGGTACCTTCCTTGCCCAAACTCCACCCTCCCCAGGCTCCACCCTCAAATCTCCAGGAATTTGGCAACCATAACCAGTTCTATTTTTACTTATTCATTTAGGAGTTAATGTATATCTTTTTTTTCCCCAGTGGGACCTAAATCAGTTTGCGATACAAAAATAAACTACAAAAATAGTGAGTTCACACTTTCTAGATGGGTCCCTAGATGGGTTCACACTCTTACCTAAATGTCAGTTTCACAGATTGGCAGTTATCTTGATCCCAAGCCTCCAGTTAGTGAAGCCTATGTATAACAACTAGTATAAAACATGAATTAAAAAGCTGGGAGGTCAACTAGTTTTAAACAACACATTTTGACACCGTAGACTGGACTTAATTTGAGATAAATCAATTAATAATACTGATGCAGGGTAACTCATGACTATACCGATAACATTTCGAAAGCAGAAATGGTTGATCACATTGAAAGGGGGAAAAAAGTGAGGTACTTAGGAATCCAGACATAAACAACAATTCACCATAGTAAGATAAATAATGGCAGAAGTTCTCTTCAGGTATATTTGCCAGTGTGAACATAAAGAACAGTGCTTTCCAATCTCTGGGCAGATCAATTATTCGGGGTAATTCTGATTAAACATTACACCCAGCACAGCTGCAGCATCATGTATTTAGATTCTCCACTGGCTTAGGCTGGGAGTGCCATGAGAACAGATAGATTCAGAGGGGGGAAAGTAGAAAGAATATGGGTTTTTCAGATCATGTTGGGATATTTTAATTTGAGGACAGGAGGGGCAAGAAACACCCATTCCCAGCTCTCTCAGATGGTCCAAAAAGGATACTAGTTGAAAGACCACTGTGTGGCACCATAGAATTCATTTGGTGATATGCACCCCTATCTGATTTCTAGTGATGTTTGTCAACTAGAATAACAAAGGTATCGGCAGTAAAGTCTTTAGGAAAATCTGTTGTGGCCCTGGCAATCTCTTGAAGGGGTGAGACATAATTTTCTGTTCCTGTCAAGAAAGGATCTAGGCATTTAAAGTATCTGTTGTACTATGCAGAGTTAATGTATGGAGATTTTCTGTTTGACCTTACTTTGTATTTGTAGATAATACTAATGTCTTCCACGCCCATTCTTTCTTGTTAGTTTGTTTCCTCTCTTTTTAGAGTTGACAGCTCCAGGTTGGGAAATATCTGAATATGGGGGGGGGGGGTTTGGAGCCTGCAGAGGTGGGTTTTTGGAAGGGTGGGGATTTAATGGGTTAAATGCTATAGAATCCACTTTCAGAAGCAGCCATTTTCTTCAAGTGAACTGATCAATACCAGGATATCTCCAGTAACCACCTGGAGCTTAGCAACCCTGTCCATTTCAGCGTTCTAAGTACTTTCAGGAATTGTATGTTCTATTAATGTTAGAATCCAATGCTTGCTAAAATTAAATTCCTAATATTCACTTTAAAATTTCTTTGAAGTTAAAATAGGTCTGATATAAATCTTGGTAGCAAAAACAAAGCTTAAAACCATTTTGTGACATTTAGTTAGGTGGAAATACATATAGTTGTAATTCCTTTGAAAACACTTACTACAAGAACACTGACAGCAATTCAAAATTCCCTTGTTTTGGAAATAGCATCATGTTCATATTAAAGCCATCTTTCATTAGTGAAAACAACAGACCCTTCAAAAATACTATTGACATTTTCTTTCTATTTCTTCATTTTTTTAACTGAATCTTTTTTGGAAATCACTGACAACTATTTATTCATTTATTCATTCAAGGTCTGATCTGTCCTCTGTCCATGGGAAGTATAAGTCAACCTTGACGTTCATTGGCTAATCGAAGTCAAGTGCATATTATTTCTATGTAATATTCTACCTGCCTTTGGGCTAAAGGGTTTCTGTGTGTCTGTGCGTGTGCGCATGTTGGGATTTTGGTGATGGTGTGTATAATCTTCTTTCCATTAGTAACCAAAGCATTCACTGTAATTTGTATAAGCAGCAAGGTAGCTGGAACAACAGCCATTCATATTAGTCTTTTTTTAAAAATGTGTTATTAACTAGGTTGGCTGTATCCCAAATAATACATTCATTAGAGGATAAAATAATGCAGGCTGAAATAATAATTTCAGAATTTGTCTCCTCTGAAGTTTGGATTTAATACAACAATTATTTGCTGTTACTGTTTGCATACAAATTGTTGCCTGGTATGTGGCATCACCATAGTTTTAAACTAGGGTGTGTAATTCTCTGTGTGTGTATTTCTACTCTGCAAAAGAAGTCCATCTATATAAACAATCTATACTTCGTGGAGCAACCCAAAAGATTTTTAATGGAAGAAGAAGGGGATGTATGATTATTCCTCTTGTGGAATTGCCTTTACATCTCAGCCTTGTAGCTCAGTCTTACTAGCATGTTGTTGTGCTGAGAGAAAGTAGTTAGAATGAAACTGTTCATAATGCCCACATCCTCAGAATTAGGATACTACAAGAGTGTAACACAGGATATTATTATCAATTTGCTGAAACTTCATATAGAAGTGGGTGAGCAGAAGTATGCCAGAAATGGCAACCATTGTTAGTAATGCTAGGAGAAAGTGTAGTGTGGCACATGGCCAAAGAAGAGCTGTAGATGAGGTAGGACTGGGACTGCCAGACACCCCCCAGTGGAGCAACGGTCCCCTACCACCATACTCTAGCTGCCAATCTGCTGGCTGGTGGGGGGACTTACTAGGAGAAAGGAGAAGGCCTAGGGCTCGTGGCCAGCATCACATAGGAAGTGATGCCATCATGCCAGTGAAATCCGGGTGATTCTCAGGTATTTGGTAAAAATACTCTATGGTAGAAGCTGGTTTCACTATAGAGTTTTTGCCCAAATACCAGAGCATCACCCAGATATCGCTGGCAAGATGGCATCACTTCATGTGAGATGCCTTTCTCTTTCTTCTTGTAAGTCCCCCCATCCCCTAAAAGTTGCCACTGGGGAACTGACAGCCCCAGGTAAAACAAAAACTGGAGTGTGGATTTGTATATGAAAGAGAGAGAGAGAGAGAGAGAGAGAGAGAGAGAGAGATGCTTTCCCCCTATACCAGCAATACAATATATTGTTGTAAATGTCAGCTGTGTCATTTTCTTACCACTGGTGTCACTCTGTGTCACACAGTGGCCAGAAATACCAGGTGCCATCAGGAGGTCCACCAGTGGGGCCAGGACATTAGAAGCCCTCCAACTGTTGACCCCCCCCAGCACGAAGAAGACAGAGCATCACTTGCCCCTAGCACCCACCACTTCCTGTGGCAGTGAATTCCATGTGTTAATCACTCTTTGGGTGAAGAAGTACTTCCTTTTATCCGTTCTAACCCGACCGCTCAGCAATTTCATGGAGTGCCCACGGGTTCTTGTATTGTGAGAAAGGGAGAAAAGTACCTCTTTCTTTACCTGCTCTTTCCCATGCATAATCTTATAAACCTCGATCATGTCACCCCTTAGTCGTCTTTTCTCCAAGCTAAAGAGCCCTAAGCGCTTTAACCTTTCCTCATAGGGAAAGTGTTCCAACCCTTTTATCATTCGAGTTGCCCTTTTCTGCACTTTTTCCAAAGCTATAATATCCTTTTTAAGGTGTGGTGCCCAGAACTGCACACAGTATTCCAAATGAGGTCTCACCATTGATTTATATAGGGGCATTATTATATTGGCTGATCTGTTTTCAATACCCTTCCTAATAATCCCCAGCATAACATTGGCTTTTTTTATTGCAGTCACACACTGTCTCGACATTTTCAGTGAGTTATCTACTACAACTCCAAGATCTCTCTCTTGCTCAGTCTCTGCCAGTTCAGACCCCATCAATGTGTATTTATATTTAGGATTTTTGGCTCCAATGTGCATCACCTTGCACTTGGCCACATTGAACCCCATTTGCCATGTTGACGCCCACTCGCCCATCCTTGACAGATCCCCTTGGAGTGCCTCACAATCCTCACTGGTTTTCACCACCCTGAACAACTTTGTATCATCCGCAAATTTAGCCACTTCACTGCTTACTCCCATCTCCAAATCATTAATGAACAAGTTAAAATGCAGAGGACCAAGTATTGATCCCTGCGGTACCCCACTGCTTACCACCCTCCACTGAGAAAATTGCCCATTTATACTCACTCTCTTTTTTCTATTAATTAGCCAGTGTTGTTTGTATGTATGTGTATAGTATATAATGAAAATAATAATAATAATAAAAGTGTACCCTCGGCTAGTTAAAAAACATTAGCCAGCTTTTGATCCATAAAAGAATTTGTCCTTTTATCCCATGATTTTTGAGCTTACTTAGGAGCCTTTGATTAGGAACTTTATCAAAAGCTTTCTGGAAGTCAAGGTAAACAATATCTATTGGATTCCCCTTGTCCACATGTTTGTTCACCCCCTCAAAGAACACTAACAGGTTAGTGAGACAAGGTCTTCCCTTACAGAAACCATGCTGAGTCTGCCTCAATAGGTTTTTGTTCATCTATGTGCCTTAGTGCCTAATTCTTTCCTTAATAATGGTTTCCACCAATTTACCCGGTATTGACGTCAGACTGACTGGCCTGTAATTTCCTCGATCTCCTCTGGAACCCTTTTTAAAGATGGGAGTTACATTAGCTACCTTCCAGGCTTCAGAAATGGAGGCAGATTTTAAGGAAAGATTACATATTTTTGTAAGGAGATCCACAAGTTCACATTTGAGTTCTTTCAGAACTCTTGGATGTATGCCATCCGGGCCAGGTGATTTATCAGTTTTTAAGTTGTCTATCAGTTTTAGGACCTCCTCTCTCGTCACCTCAATCTGACTCAGGTGAAAAAAAACACACCTGACTCAGGTCCTTCAACACCCCTCCTGAAATCAGCGGTTCAAATGACTTAAGCTGTGGTTTAGATCTTGGTTACTAAGATATTACTGAAATATGGAACAGTCAAGAAGGTTACTGAATATAGGTGTGAAAACAACCTATGAAAATGGGTATGGAAATCTACTCCTTTAACATTTGCATCACTGTTTCTGCTTGACAAACCTAAACCCAGGACAGCTGAAGTTAGAAGCATTTGCAAGAATTTATGGGTATTTGGATCAAAGCCTGAGCCGCTTCGGCGGGAGGGCGGGATAGAAATTAAATAAATAAATAAATAAATAAAGCCCATGTGTCCTGACTTTTAATGGTAGCTACGGACAGGTATGTGTGTGGAGATGTTTGTTTCCTTCCTGAAAAACAAGTAATCTCCCTTATAAATAAAAGCCGAATGGTGGTGGCACTTCTCTAGAACATTCCACACGCTCCAAAATCAGTTGGCTCTCTGATCTGTCATTCAGAGGGTCTCCCTATCCACTGGCTGCTTTGCCTGAGTCCTGCCTCCAACATTCTAAACATTTTGCTAATCCTCTCCCCCCATAGCCAGTCAGAACACAGAGGTTATTTGCATATGCAGCCTCATTGGCCTCTGCCTCGGAATACAGAGGTCGTTTGCATATGCGACTTGATTGGCTTTTGCCTCTAACATTCTAAACAGTTTTGCTGTTCTGAGGTAAAATATGTCCAATCTCCAGGTGAGGGCTAGAGATCACTCAGAATTCCAACTGCTTTCCAGATGGCAGAGATCAGTTCCCCTGGAGGAAATGGTGGGCTCTGTGTCCTTATATGCTGCTGAGGTGGCCCCCGTATGACAGCCAATGTGACGTAGCAGTCAGGGCTTCAGAGCACGGGAGAGGCTGCAGGTGTGTGGAGGGTGGAAAGCTGAAGAGTGAAGGCGAAATAAAGGTAGGTTGATGGTTGGCTGGGAAGAAGATAGGGTTGCCAACTCCAGGTGGAAAATTCCTGGAGATGTGAGGGATGGAGCCTGGAGAAGGTGAGGTTTCAGGAGGCGTAGGACCTCGGACAGGTACAAAGCCATAGACTCCACCCTCCAAACCAACTATTCCCTTCTGGGGAACCATTGTTGCCAATCTCCAGGTGAGGGCTGGAGATCACTCAAAATTACAACTGTTCTTTAGGTAGCAGAGATCAGTTCCTTTGGAGAAAAAGGTGGACTCAGTGTCATTATACTCTGCTGAGGTCGCCACAGCTAATTGACACTGAGTGTCCAAGGCCGGGGCACCCGCCCAGAGCCTCTTTCTAGAGGCCGTTGTATTTATTTCCACAATGGGCCTTTTTCCTAGTTTTTATATATTGCTCATCTGATTCAAGGAGAAGCAGATATAATCCATTAAATGTCAAAGGAATTTAGCATGCATATTTCAGCACTCTAATTAGAAACTCAATCAATGTCCATAATTGCTTTGTTTGTTTATTTGTTTGTTCTTACATACTTCCAGTGCTAGATAAGGTATCAATAAACCAAAAAAGTTTTATTTCAGATACTCAGGACAAAGAGCTGGGGTTTGTGATTCGGGACTGCACAGCAGTCCATTTTTTTGTTTTGTTTTAGTTTTAGTTTTGAAATAAAACAATTTAGCATAATGAAAAATAGCAGTAAGCAATAGTTTTGCCCCCTAAGAGTGAGTTCAGTCCAAATTTCTCAGAGCAGTTCTTCAGGTGAATACACTGATCTATCTAGAGACAGGTGCTATATCAATGGAAGCCAAAATTACTTTAGCTTCACTCCAGTATTGGCTTAAACTAAATTTCCATCCTCAGGGACTAATCCACTTGTTACTCTCAGACAACTTTCAATCCAAATGGCTGAGAGCATTTCATAATAAATTATATAATCTTGGTTTTTCCCCCCAAGCAATTTTGAGTATGCGTCGGGATGTAGCAAAATCAGCCCTAAAAAAGAGAGAATGATGGACATGGAGAGACAGACAGATCTCGGTAGATGTCCTAAGTTTAGAGCCCCAGATTCTGTCAAATTTCACTTGCAACCCATGTCCTATTTATCGCAGCTTGATACTCACAAGTTTAGGAAAACCTTCACATTAGCCAGATGTGAGGCTTTCCCCTCCGCGATGCTTGAGGGCAGATTTAAAAGGATCCCTACTGAATATAGACTTTGTCGATGCGGCTCAGGAGAGATAGAAACTATTAAGCAGATGATGCTCAGATGTAACGCATATAACAAGATCCGTGACAAATATATTACTCCTCTTATAACAGATATGGTGGAACAATCAGCTGCTGAGCCGTGTAACCGATTGTTAATTGATGGGAACTGGACAATTACCAAAACTGTGGCAAAATTTGGGGTAGCATGCTACTGCATCCGAAATACACAACCAAATATATACTAATAGTTGACTAATAGTCTCTGTTTTATATTCTTCTTTTACTTTATTATGCTCAACTGTATTTTTATAGAGTTTAATTTTACTGTCCTAAATTCAGTTATATGAATGTTATATTTAAGCATGTGTGTTCTGTGGCTTGTTGCCGTAATAAATACCTGACTGACTGACAGCAAGCAATATAACTTTCCACTGAGTGGTAATTAGTTGGAGAAATAGTAGACTGCCAAGAGATTTGGTGATGGCCACTGACTTTCAGGGAGTTACCATTATAGGCAAATAGGGCCTCTAGGCAGAATGCTGAGTGCTGGGGAGCAGTCAGCAGGGGAGGGCTGCCTTCACGCCTTGCTTGTGGGCAGGGGTCATTTCGTAGAAAAAGAGGTGCAGGAGCTCATTAGCATAACTCATCATAACTTATTTGCATATGCCACACCCCCTGACATCACCGGATGTGTATCAGAAGGCAACACCCACCGCTCAGGTTCCACTGGACTGTTTTGGATTGCTTGCAATGTTCCCTCTAATCTGTGGAGTCTTGTGAGCAATTATTCTGCTTTGTGAGCTCCTGGCATTAAAACTGTGAGCGAGCGATTTGGCTACTGCATAAATTAGTTGGTTCTGGCGCCATCCTCCCTGAGCTAAGACAAAAATGTGTGAGCCAGAGGCTAAAAAACTGTGAGCTAGCTCACACTAACTCAGCTTAGAGGGAACACTGATTGCTAGCTATTGGGGGGGGGAAACGTGCAGATCTTTCCTAGCAGAGGAGGGAGAGCTTGTACCTGAATAAAACTTGGTCTTAAAGGTGCCACTGGATTGTTTTGGACCAGGGGGCTGGGGGGAACTCTGCAACTTACCTGGCTGCTTCTTGCTCTGACTGAGGGCTGCTGGGAGCAGGGAGTGGGGCTTGTTGCAAGTGCCCGCCCCCTGGGCTCTTTACTGCCGGAGCTCCGCTTCTGTGCGCTCCTGCAAGAAATGACCCCTGCTTGTGAGCTTCCTGGTGGCATCTGACTATCCACCATTAAAAACATGATGCTGGACTAGATTGATCTAATCCAACATGACTACTCTTTCAGTCTCATTTTTCAAGTTGCTAGTTGAAACTTGAGTCCCTATTTTTAAACAAATAAATAATAAAAGCACTATTTATTATGCAGCTTAGTATGCAGCAGTAATATTACTGCACAAATGCGACTGATTCCCTGCCAGGAATTTTTAAAATTGTCATCCAAGTAAAAAAGCAATATGCCTGACATGCTTTTGCTTTCTATATAACTCCCAAATCTGTTTAAAAACTAATAAATACTTGTTTTGAAATGTTTACATGTTTGAAATACTACTTTACACTGAGAGTTATTAAAATGTGGACTTAATTGCCAGAGGATGTAGTGATGGCCACAGGAATAAACAACTTTAAAAAGCAACATCAGGGGATGGCCTCAGCCTCTATGCACTGTTGTTGACCCTCCAGAGGAGCTGATTGGCCATTGTGTGAGACAGGTGTTGGATTAGATGGACCATTATAATAAGAAAAATATTGTCTATGGGTAAGGAGGAGGACATGTTCTTATGATCCATTTTACACCCACAGCAGAGAGCGGGGGGTGGGGGGGATAGAAACACCAAAAGCTAGGTTGAAAAAAACAGGCTGCTGTATTGCTTATTGTTTCTATTAATTTCGGGTGAAATGGGTTGGTGTACCGTTGACAGCCCAACTACTTATTGAAGACAGCAACCTTGCCCACTTGGTGAATGAACCAGAAGAATGGCCAAAGGCAACTGAACATCTGCTTATTGGCGTCTGTTTTGGCTGGTGATATGTTCTGTTTTGCATAGGCTAGTGTGCCTGTCTGGGACTGTTGCACACATCCTTTTACCATTGGACAGCCTCTATCATACTAAAGGCTGTTGGCTATGCAGAGCATTTGCAGCCTATATTAGGCCTTAACTGACATTGTTATGCATCTTGTAGTGGTTGATTTAATTGTGTTCTGACTAAGAAAGGCTAAGCTGTTCATGCATCAGATCCTAACTGACTCTCAGTGCTATAGTCAGCATCAATGGAATAGAATATTGTGGAACTAACTTTTTCATTCGCTTTCAAAGAATTTCAGGAGTGGTCCATCCCTGCAGCTATTGGTTCCCCTTGGGAAGATGATTAAGGCCACAACCCTGGTTTGGCACTCTTCCATTAGACCCTAAAGGACCTGATGTTTCTTTGTTAGGGAGTGGTGCCCAGGAGTAGTAGTGGCAGAACTATACAAAGGAGGGCTTGCAATGGGGCGAGAGAGACTAGCAAAACTAATCTCAGACAAACCAAAAACTGTGGAGGGCTACTTGATTAGGGTAGGTAGATTCTGTTCTCCAACCTGACATAGTATTTTAACTTCTGCATCTTTTGAAGAGGGATGGAGTTCATTTGTCTCATGGACATGTAGTTTTACCTGGTGAAATGATGGAAATTAAGTAGCTTTCTTTCCTGTCTACCTTGATGAGTGGGATGTTCTTAATAAGCAGCACAGTCAGCCACAAGCCAACTTCAGGCTAGCTTCTTGTTGATTTGACTCTTTTGTAAATCCAGTGCCAATTGTGATGCAAACTCCCAGACCGTAGCTCTCTAAATATAGGGGAGTGGACATGAGTGAAGCCTTAGGCTTCCAGGCCCACCTGGAACCCTCCCCCCCACTGACTCAGACACTGATTCACCTCTGGAGTGGAGCCAATTGCCGCTAGCTGCCCCCATGCCATCATCAAGGAGGTGGGAGAGAGAGAGCTCATACCCCTGCTTGCTCCCCAGCCTCCTCCAGCTGCAAAAGTGGCCACAGGTGAATCTGAGGCTATCACTTCTTGTTGATTTGACTCATTTCTAACACTACAATGGTGTTCCAACCAGAGAGTGAGAAATTATGTATATAATAATAAATGCTAAGGAAATTATCAGTGGAGGAAATAGGTGTTTTTTCCAAGCTCGGCATAGTTTTATAGAAAGATTGTCAATATTATTTGCAAATTAATTATAAAATGTGTTTTGTTTTTAAAGTTCTAATTAAGTCAGTGTGCCTATTAAAATTCCCTAGCTGTAACATTAAGAAAAGGCTATCATTTTGTGGCTGAAATTGGAGCTACTATCAGAACCTTGAGATGCTAAATTCCTGGAATACAAAATTAAGCAAGGAAATTGTCCCTGAAGAAGGTGCCACAGTCCCCCTGGAATATCTGAGAGTGTTCATGAGTGAATACAGTTTATTTGTAGTAATTTATTAAAAGAGCACAAGGCCTACCCGATTTCTCATAGCAACTTGCCTAGCCAGTTTACCCAGAACCATAAGTGAAACCTGAGTTAGAGGTGTTCCAGATTCTAGTACCCAGGAAGAAAAAACAACATGCAAATTTGGCTCGCAACAAAGCTGTGGGATCCTAGATCAGATTTGGCAAGTGTGGTGCCTGTGTGTGGTTGTGGGTAGTACAAAAGTTTTAGAATACTAGAAATAACTGTCTTGTCAAGACCATTGTAACACAACAGCTAGACTGAAGCAGTGATACTGAATTGGTTGGCTTTTCCACTGGTGTATAAAATCTGCATGAGTAAATACATCCTACCTTTTCCAGATACGTTACTGGACATTTGGGGTTGGATCCAAACAGCTTTTCTGCCAGTAGGAAAGGGAAAAAAGGTGTTTTTTTCACCACCCAAGAACAATGCTGGGAATCATGGAACCTGCATGTATAAAAGCTATGTGGTAAGGAGAGAAATTGGGCAATATTTAATTAAAAAGCTGGCTGGACCCAACTCTTTATCAGTTACATATAAAGTATAGAATCTATCATTGTTATTAATTTATACTGAGGAGTGTGCCGATGTAATCTTTCATTGACATCTAGAAAAAGCTGTAAATGAAAATACTATAATTCTAAGTAGGGATAATCAGTAGGAAATTTACTAAGGATCCAAACACACACACAGTTCATAAATATTTGACATTCTCCAAATTTCAATAAATAATATATATGTCATTCAGTTGGAACCTTTTGATTGGATGGTAATTTTTGTGCTTACATTTTCTGGGAGGCTGGGGTGGCAAGAGCAGCAATTACTCAGTATTTGTGATATGCAAGTTAGGGGATCATGGCTTTTGTATTTATATTTATTGTACACCAATCATTGCTCTATCTAATTTGCTTGGAGTGAACTTTCTGATGCTGCATAGGCATGCACCATCTTTGCCTGAATCATTCTAGCTCCTGGGGCAGCACAGGGAATAGGTAAGTGGATGAAAGGCTTTGTTTATATCTGCTGTTAGACAAGCATGGCAGGTAAGGGGACAAAACCACAAGACTATGGCTTGTTTTCCCCTCACCATCATGCCCTAGAGAGTAGTGGCAGGCTTATATAATATGGCAAGCAGGCAGTAATGCAGGCATAACTAGGGATAGAGGTCAGTGGCCAGGTTTTTCTCATCATGGCCCATCCCTCAAGCAGGCATGGGGAATGAAATACCTATATGTGTTTATTTTGTATACTGCACTATCATCAAAGTTATTGGAAATGTTAAAGGTGGGGGCTAAGGTCTCCAAATATAAATGCACACATCAAACTATATGTTAGAGGTCAATAATGCATCAACATCTGATCAGCTCTCTGAGTGGCTGCTGATTTGGTATGTCAGATCTCTCAACATCTGTAATTTTCTATAGCAGCTGCATCTTCCCCCCCATGCAGATCTCCTTTTTTGCTGTTAGCCTCCATAAGGAAAAAAAGACAGATAACTATTCTTTTACATAAGAAAGCAAATTTGGAGAATATTTTGTATGGATATTTTGCACATAAAATGCAAGCACAAATACATTTTTATCTGGTATGTCAGTTATTTTCATGTACCTCCTTTTTCATGCTTAGATTATTCTCGGGGGGGGGGGGTTGTGTGTGTATGTGTGTTTTAACAGTTTGTGTCATAGCCCACTAGTAAGAAGGGAAGAGATTCCTGCTTACAGCCATAAGGTTCAAGACTACAGGCAGGTATAGGAATCTTCCAATGTTTAGATTAATAGGATGGGGTTAAAACATTAATCAATCATGGAAATACTTCATTTAACACTTTGCATTGTTCTGTGATAGCTATGAATGAACAAAATAAATAAATATCTACTGTTGTTAGCTATAGATTTTAAAAGATGTCTCATACCAAACACAGAATTATTACTTCATTCAGGATTTGTTATTCTTTGCTCACACCAGAAGCAAACATAATTAAGAATGTTACTTGAAAAGAAATTTTCATTCTAGTTCAGATTAAGAAAATTTACTGTGTATTTTTTTTCCATGTTCTAAAGGTGACTTTTGGCTAGAAAGTATAAAGTACCCTAGTAATGGTGCTGGATTTTAATTGAAAAGACTAAGTGAATTTACAAAAGCAAGGTTAACATTTATTGCTATCATTTCATATATGCACTGTGGCAACCCAACTGCAATAGCTTTGGTTCAACCTTGAGTTCACAGAAAAAAGACATTGAACAGTTCAATGGGGGGGGGACCTTCCACATACAATACAGATGTGTGATGCAGATATATACAGGTAAAATACAGATTTTAAAGGCAGAAATGAGCAGTTTTATTCTCGCATGTTTTTCAAAAGATGTAGTTAACAATTTGTGACTCAGTTTATTTTTATAAACATACTACTAGTTGAAACTTTCTAGCTTGATAAATGCCCAATTGTCACTGAATTTAAATATGGGTGTGGAAGAAAAGGTTTTTCAAAAACTTGAATAGCATGGAGTTGTCTTGAGGACAAAAGAACAAGAACACAAATCCTTCCCTATGGATACTTTTGAAATAAGTACTTTTCAGTCATCCGCAGGAACTACTTCCACTGCACAACTTAATCTCATGATAGGGAATCATAACCAGGCAACTTGTCATAACTACAATCATTGGTATAAATACTTTTATGATCTTAAGCACATGTAAATGAAGGACAGTGGTTAACTATGTCAAAAAGGAAACCCTGGGTATGGTTCTGCTACATATGGAGGGATACTTGATTTGACTTTGGATACAATGTTGTCAGTACTAGCAATATTTTGCTTGCTTTGGCAGATTTTGATTTAGAAAATCTATACCAAATGAAGGCAGTTGGGAGAGGAAAGGAAGAAAACCAAGAATTCACAAGGTGTTCCATACAACAAACCATGGTTGAGGGGAACCGCTTATATTATATCATGACTGAGCTACTGAGTGGAAATACCACCTTATTAAAACAGAAATGTATTGAGATTGCTAAATATTATGTAAAGGTTTTAGAGATTACCACTAATATGCAGGACACTTCACTTATCCAAATATATTAACTCATGACAGGTTTGTGAAATAAACTGCTAGTTTGAAATAAATCCACAAATCTTCAGCATCATTCTTCTTTGGAAGGATCCAAAAAAGGTAAAGGGGTTAATTACTAATGTTAAGTATAATTTGTATTTATTATTTGTTTTCCAATTTATCACACATTAGTAGTACAGTCCAAGTAATTAATTACTTTTCAGCACCATTTATGTACCCCAGAACCATTTTAAAAGGCAGAGAAAAATCTGAGCCCAGTTTTTAAAAAGAGAAAATGTAATAGTGATATTGTTTGCGACCAAGTTTCTGAATTTTATTTCAAGGAAATAAAGAGGGAAATGGCAGTCTGCACTGGTAACCTAAGTCAGACTGCAGGATAGGGGTGTGCATTCAGCATAAACTGAGCTGGAAAAATACATGAAAAACACCTTGCCAGTATTTTTCAGGTATTATTTAAGCCAAATACAAATTCAGATAATCTGGTTGGCTACCAGTATAGCTGAGCCAGAATAAAAGCTGGGATTGTTTGTCTTTTATTTGGGTATATTCAGCTATACCGAAGATCAGCTGGGGCAGTGGGAGTGGAGAGGTCCATGCTGTTTTGGCTGGGGTTGGTTCCTCTTGTAATTCAGTTTAAACCGAGCTGCAGGGAAGAGCCAGGGCAGCAGGAGCTGAGAGGTCCAAGCTACCTCAGCTGGGCTGGCTCCTCTCACAGCTTGGTTTAAACTGAGCTGCAAGAGGATCCATCCCAGGATCAGCGTGGGCTGTGGGAGCTGAGGGCTCCCCATCACATGCAGATCTTGGGGTCAGCATGGCTTAAGCCCAGGTCCAGGTCATACAGGAAGGAGCAGGAGAAACCAAGCTTTTTTTTTTTAATCTGCATTTTTCTTCTCGGTTCTATTAGACCTAAAAAAATCTGGGATTTTCGAAAAATCCTGAATACCATATCAATATCGGGATCCAGGATTTTTTGGAAATACAATTTTTTGGGTCCAATAGACTCAAACTGAAAAAATTTTTTTTTCTTTTGCACACTCTACTGCAGGATATTGTCATGGCCAGCTTGACCAGCCTGAGTCCAGTGTGGCTGAAGACTCCTCAGGAGTCAATGAGCCACATGCAGCCAGCTCTGAACCAGCTAACATTAGTGAATTAGAGATACAGGAACCTCAAGATTCATTTCCGGCAGCTGACCTTGACCTACCCACCCCCCCGCTCAGAAGTAGCCCATGAAGCACAGCTGCAGGAAAGTAGCTCACCAGGCTCCCCTTTGGTAATTGAACAACAAAGGGAAAGGCTCTGACAAGACTTCACACAGACAGAGTGCTCGCCTCTTGGCTCGGTGCCAGCTGCTTAATGATAGCAGTTCTGAGTAAGTACAGGAGCATCTCCAAGCAGATGGCTATAAATCGGGCTTGTTAAGGAATGCCTATATAAATCAGACCTGGAGAACTGCAGATTGTGGAAGCAACTCCTCATATTCCTGTGAACTTTGTGACCACAATTCCAGACTCTGCCTGTCTCCTGTGACCTTTGAATTGACCCTCAACTCTGCTTTTCGAACCCGCTTGAACCTTGCTGATCAATGACCTTGGACTGCCTTTACTCTGCTTTCCTGAACAACTGGCATTTGACCCCTGGACTGGACTCTTGACTGTGATCTTGCTCTGTTGCCTTGCATCAACATGGCAAATGGGGTTCAATATGGCCAAGTCAAAGTGATGAACATTGGGGCCAAAAATCCTAACTATAAATACATGTTGATGGGATCTGAACTGGCGGAGACTGACCGAGAGAGAGAGTGCTCTTGGAGTCGTAGTAGATAACTATCATACCTCAGCTGGTCTTGCAGACTCCAGGTCATACAGGAAGGAGCAGGTCAAAGGAATGTTCACAGCATAGTCCAAACAGTCCAAGATCATTTGTTACAGTCAGAGAGAGTCCAAAAGCAGAGTCAAGTTGTCCAAGAGTCACAGGATTAGAGCAGAATCAGGAGTTGTGATTGCAGGATTCACTGTGAGGTGACATGTTGCTTCCACAAGTTGGCAACTGCTCACACCCAGCTTTATGTAGCCTTTCCCTAATTAGTCTTATCTACAGCTGGCAAATTAGCAGGGCTCTTGTTATGACACATCTTGTAGCTGTCGACAGGCAATCTTTTACTCTGTCTGCATTCTTGCACTTGCCTTCTGATCTTAGCCCTTCTTTCGATGAGTGGGGGGGGGCCAAATCTGAGTCTGAAGTCATCTTTCGCCATGCTGGACTCAGGCTTGACTTCTGAGGAGTCCTTACACTGGGATCCAGTTGCCAAACAGACTGGCCAGGCTGCAAGTCAGACTGGTTCTCAAGTCAGAGTCTGGCTGCACCTCAGGCTGAGGCTGGTCCACGACAATAACTCACTGAAAATGCCAAGAGAGTGTGTGGCTGTAATAAAAAAAAGACCAATGCTATGCTGGGGATTCTTAGGAAGGAAATTGAGAACAAATTAGCCAGTATTGTAATGCCCCTGTATAAATCGATGGTGCAACCTCATTTGAATACTTTGTGCAATTCTGGTCACCACACCTCAAAAAGGGTATTATACCATTGAAAAAGTGCAGAAAAGGGCAACTAGAGTGATAAAAGGGTTGGAACCCTATGAAGAAAGGTTAAGGCGCTTGGGGCTCTTCAGCTTGGAGAAATGATGACTGATTTATAAGATTATGCATGGGAAAGAACAGGTAGAGAAAGAGGTACT
Organism: Gekko japonicus; assembly: GCF_001447785.1. Classification (NCBI taxonomy): domain Eukaryota; kingdom Metazoa; phylum Chordata; class Lepidosauria; order Squamata; family Gekkonidae; genus Gekko; species Gekko japonicus. The sequence continues at coordinate 324,588 of NW_015163099.1, read as the reverse complement.
TTTCTCCCTTTCTCACAATACAAAAACTCGTGGGCACTCAATGAAATTACTGAGCAGTTGGGTTAGAACAGATAAAAGGAAGTACTTTTTCACCCAAAGAGTGATTAACACATGGAATTCACTGCCACAGGAGGTGGTGGTGGCCACAAACAAGGACAGCTTCAAGAGGAAATTGGGTAAATATATGGAGTAGAGGTCCATCAGTGGCTATTAGTCAGAAGGTATAGAAGAGGAAGAGATTGGATTTATACCCCACCCTTCACTTGGAGTCTCAGAGTGGCTTACAAATTCCTTTCCCTTCCCCTCCCCACAACAGACACCTTGTGAGGTAGGTGGGGCTGAGAGAGCTCTTTCAAGAACTCCCAGTCTGGGCAAATGATGCTCTGTATTCTTGGTGCTTGGGGGGGGGGCAACAGTGGGAGGCCTTCTAATGTCCTGGCCCCACTGCTGGACCTCCTGATGGCACCTGGTATTTTTGGCCACTGTGTGACAGAGTGTTGGACTGGATGGGCCATTGGCCTGATCCAACATTGGCTTCTCTTATGTTCTTATGTTCTCTGTAGTCTAGCTCTGTATTCCAGGACATATATATTTGTTGAAGTGATGCCATAGTATTGTTTCTTTTGAATATAATAGTGATCAGAGAAGCAGACTACATTGTTACCTTGTTGTTTACTGCAGGTCCTCAGGGAAACAGGTCTAGGTCTAGGTCTAGACCAACACTGGGGTTATTAGTTTTTCTTGCCCCTAAGGTTGGCCACTGCTAGATCTTCACCTTTTAGTAAAGTTTCTTCTATGTTATGGAATACCTTTCTAAAGTATTTAAAAAAGGATGTACATTATTGATCTTTAAGGTGCTCCTGAACTAGAATTTTGTTCTACCACTTCTGACTAACATGGCTACCCACATGAAATTTGTACATTATTAAGGTTCTAGAACCTGTGTAGAGTGGAGTTCATCAGGAGAGCTTTTAACATTAGCAGCTATTAGTGTTTGTTATTTGTTTGGGGGTTTTTTAGAGGATAGTCAAATTTGTCTGTTAAGGTTGGTGTGTTGTTGTTGTTGTTGTTTTAATATCATTGTTTCTCTAGACCTGATTCTGTATGACAAGCAAATAAAATAAAAATAGTCTACCCAAAGCCCACAAATAAATTAACTGAGCTCTGTTTTGGTTGTTTTGTTTTTGAGATGTTGTGCAATTGTAAATAACATCTTCAGCTATTCAGCCAACATATATTCAACTCCCCACACAAACCAAGAAATCCAGGCAACCTGCACATTACATTTCAAAAGGAAGATCCTGCTACAGTGTGATAGTACAAAGAAATCATATGGTTAGGGTTGCCATCATGGAGGTTGTTGACAGCATGATGCTATTTCCAGGTGAGCCCAAAAGTAGGATTCAGGAGAAACTCTGTGATTTTACCATATAGTTTTCCCTGAATGCCAAAGTGACATGACTTCACTTCCAGGTTCAGCCTGGAAATTATGTCATGCCTTCAATGTACGAGAGATTTTTAATGCAGTTTTTCCCCCCCTTCTGGCTGGCAGAAGTCACAGGGTTACCAGCAAGAGGTCTTCCACTATAGTGGGAGATTGGAGGTATTTGAAAAGCTGTCCATCATTTAAAGGAATAAAACTAACAAAATGATTCCTTCTACTGCTTTCCTTTGTATGCCTTTTGAAAACTGGAGAGTTTTAGTCATTGTCTGCTGTAATTTAACTAAAACAAACTCTTTGGCTGATGCAAGAATATGGTGCATTTATTCTAGTAGTTTGGCTGGTGGTATAATAGTGCAGTGCATTAGCAAACTAACATATCAATGTCAGTGCAGTAGTAAACAACAATAGTGTCATAAATTTGAATAAATTTCACAAGGTTATAAATGTGACAAAGAATAGCAAGATCCTGCTGGATGCTCACAGCAGACATTTTAAACAGGAAAAGCTATTCCCATACGCCCCCAAATAGGCATTAAAACCAATGTACCTCTTCTTTGACATCTGTTAGAACAGAATGAGTCCATTTTAAATCCCCCAAACACATTCTCATGGTGACAAACTGTAGTAAATGAAGCAAAATGATTTTGGGAAATGAGAATGTGTAAACAAGCCAATCAGATGTCATTTACTTTCCCGGAGTATTATGATTCCCCCGCCCCCCCAGGAACTGTGAAATTAATCCCTCCCTCTCTGTTCATCTTTAACAAAGCCAGTGTTTATTTTTGTTGTTGTTCTGAAGAGGGTTTAAAAACTTTCAGTGATTGATTTCTGCTGCTTTCACATTCAAATTTATATTGTAAGCTAACATAAAGTTAGCTTTAACAATTAAAGTTCAACTATCATACGTATCATAGGCCTGGTGTGATCTGGTCCATGGGGTCGCGAAGAGTCGGACTCGACTGTGCGACTGAACAACAACAACAATCATACGTGTGTGCTAGACAATGGGATGAGGTGTGAGTGACAGTACAATGGCTTTGCAATACAAAGTTTGAAGAAATACATGACTTCTGAAGAAACATCAGTCATGACTTCACAGCTTTCGTTTTAATGCTGGATAGTAAAAGAAAAAAAGGAAAGAAAAGAAGGGAAGGATTAACTTGCAGTCATATTACATAGTATCAAATACTTTCAAATACATTTCATACATGCAGGACAGCCAAAAGCCACCATGGGCCCCCAGTCAAAAATTCCGTCTTGCCCCATGACCCTGCTGCAAAGGAAATATAACAAAACAAATCTCTTGGCTTTCTGATGCTGTTCTGTTACTGTGAATCTTATTATAAAGAAAAATGTTTCCTTGTTCTGTGCTGTAAAATAAAATCTTTGGTTCAGGCTTTAAAGAGGCCTATAGGAATCTTCCCAGAGATGGTTAGAGACAGCTTAGAAGTAGATAGCATGGTGACCTTGCCAGAGCTACATTGTTATGACCTGCGGCTTCGCCCAATTTTCTTCGCGGTTTCGTGATCCTAAGGATCACGAAACCGTGGGGGAAATCGGACGAAGCCACGGGTCAAAACACAGCTGTGCAGCTTCGAGTGGGAAATTGACCAATAGAAGCGGAGCAAAGGGAGGCGCGACCGCAGCGCAGCTCTTATGTGAAATCAGTCTGAGTAATATTTTTAACAGGGAATAAATGAAACAACCCCCCCCCCCAAAAAAAAAAATCAGCATTCAGGTTTATACTGTCCCTGAACATGGAGATTCTATTTGGTCATCACAGCTAATGACCATTCATGGAGCTTTCTACCTCCATGAATCTGTCCAACCCCCTTTTAAAATCTTCTAAAGCAGCAGATGTCATGGTAGTGTATTCAGTGAATTAATAATGCAGAATATTATATAAACCATGGCATCCACTAGTCCACATTTGTAACATCTAATACAAATTAATACAGATCAAAATGCATGTCAAGTATATGCATGTGGGAGGGAATCACCCTTTCACAACTTTTATAGATTCTTGGAAAATATAAACTTTACACAGAGATTTTCTGTTCTACTAATAACTCTTCAGCCAAAGTACAGATGTGAAGGAATGAGGCTGAAAAGTTGGGGGACTGAACACAGAGGGGGAGGGGAGAGATAAATGAAGGCATACCAGGTTTGGCAATAACTCAAAACAAGAAAATTACTTAGGCCACAGGAATTTTGTACCCCACCCACACACCCATCGGTGGCCCTGCACATATGACCTGGTGTTGCAAACACTGGATAAAAACAACTTTTGTCCCATCATGCCTTTTCATAAATACACACAGACCTGTAGCTAGAGAGTTTTCAGTAGGGGGCACTACCCCCACCTGCTGACATCACTTCTGGGTCTCAGGAGACAGCAGCAGGGCCACGGCTGCAGAACTCCCTGCACAGCCCAGGGAACATTTTCCCAGCTGCAAATTGGGTGTACCCAAACCAGGCAGTTCTTCCCAGGTGGTTGGCATCTCTTATCTTCTCCAGTGTGAGAGAGGCCAGCAACTGGAGCAGGAACAGCCCTGGGAGCCCCATCCTTTAGCCGGCAAACCGAGCGACTTCCTCATGGCTTTACATTTCCCTGCTCTGCTAGCCGGCACCTTTGGCTTCCTTTGGAGGCTCCTGGCATCTTGATGGAAGCAAGAGTGCCCAGAGGGAGTCTATGCACAGTGGTTGCTCATCTCTCCTGACTTGTCTCTCTGCTTTCTTGCCCCTCCCTAAAGCAAGGGAAAGCACCAGAGCCAAGTGGGGACAGGCAGAAAGCCACTTTTCGAGGCTGGTTCCACACCTCTTGTGCTTTTACATGTGTCTTCCTCAGAGGAAGGCAGGAGGAAAACACTGGCCCAGGGGCTAAGGAGCCCCCCTGCCCGACCAAGCTCTGTTTTCCCCAACACAGGGCAAGGAGTTGTTTAGCAGGGCACTTTGCAAGAAAGCTGTGGCAGAATTGCTGCTGCTACTGCCAAGCTGGGGAAAGGTGTGGGCAGTGGCAGGCAGCTCGCCTCACTCTCTGGCTCCGACAGCTTCCCAAGCACTTCACAGCTCTATGACTCTGGCAGCTAGATCCCCTATGCATGGAGGGAGGTTGGGGGTACCATGGAGGAGGCAGGGCAGATTCGGGAGGGGACGTCACCTTGTGGGCCCCACAGGCCTGATGGGCCTGAATACACAGCTCACTGCAATTACAACCTCTTGTATGCATGATAAAATCATACAGATATCTCAGAAAATAAAGTTTGCAATATGCTGTCTGGGGTAGTGGTGGCCAGTCTTTTTGACAAGTGTAGTACATATTATGCTCAAATTATTAGTAACATTTAGGAATGTGTATTTGGATATACCCCAAATTTGCTGTTTTGGAAAGGCTTGGGATATCTGAAATGATGTAAAACACTCCTAAAAGAAGTGTAGGAATGGGGAGGAAGAGAGAGGAAGCTGGCCTGCCAAATAGTTGTTACTCATGTCTCCTCTCCCTTTAGATCTTAAAGGGACTAAAAGCCCTAGCTGATGCCAGCTAACTACTGTCAGGGAAAGGGATACTTACCTGGCCAGCATCAGGAAACAGTGGATGGTTGGCTGGTTTTTGCTCTCCCATGAGGTTCCATTGCCCTGTCCAATCAGTTGATAGGCTCTTTTACTTCCAAGAGGCTTTGCTGCCCCAACTGGTGAGTAGGTCCCTATGTTCCTCCTAGGTTCATGTACTTCAGCCAAGCTTCATAAAAGTGCAGGAACCTGTCCATCAATGTGGTGGGACAGCAAAGTCTTATAGGAGTGCAGGAGTGCGCCTTCTAGCCTGGTCCACCATGTACCTTTTTCCAGTGCTGGCCAAGTAAGCTTCTACTATCAATTAGATGGACAGTTGGTAGGTTCTAACCCCCTCCCCCCAAAACTCCATATTTTATAGGTATATAATCTTGCTTCTCAGCGTTGGTACCTTGGATTTTTGTTCTTGCTGTTTTCATTGTTTATTCCTGAGCTCTTATGTTTGTAATTATTTGGCTTTTTTAACCTTTATTGGGGTTTTATGTATGTGTGTATTTTATTTTGTATTTTATTACTGTGTAAGCTGCCTTGAAAATCTTGGTTGGAAATGTGTGGGGTATTAATATTTTCAGTAAAAATTAGAAATCTGTTGTTGCCTCAAATGTACCTGATGGATATGATCAGGAACGGTTACTTCCAGACACGCTTGCTTTTGTCTCTGCCGCAGTAAGGCCCTGAGATTTCAGCAGAATTAATCCACCAGTAAAATAATGTTGATGAAAGTTTGAGAAATGGTACAAATGTTTATACCAATAAAATTAGAGTAGAAGCCTGTTTCACTAGATTGATGGCAGCATTGGGGTAGACTTGTAACCTCCTGGAGAGCAAATTCAAATTAGTGATCGACTGATGTACATTATGATCGATGTTTATTTGATATGTGTTGATAGCTACAGCCTTTTTGATCCTTTCCATATATTTCCTTTCTTTTTCATTTGCTGGTTATCATTCTGTTTGTAACGTTTTCCTTAAAAATCAATCAAAAAGCACTGAACTTCAAGTGAAATTAAATCTGGGAGCTTTATATAATAGGATGTTTTGTTGTTACAATCTACAAGTATACTCATTGTGCTTCCTATTCCTGTCCTAAAGAAATCCTAGTGGTTCCATGTGAAACTACAGGGGGGAGAGATCAAGATGGCTAGCCGTGTTAGTCTGTAGCAGCAGAAAAGAGCAAGAACCCACTAGCACCTTAAAGACTAACAAAATGTGTGGTAGGGTATGAGCTTTGAGTCACTGCTCACTTTTTCAGATACAAGATCTGATGAAGTTCCTGAAGAAGTGAGTTGTATCTGAAGAAGTGAGCAGTGACTCACAAAAGGTGATACCCTGCCCCAGTTTTTGTTAGTCTTTAAGATGCTACTGGACTCTTGGTATTTTCTGCTGCTACAGACAAACATCTTGATCTATCTCCATGGAAGGCACCATATTAGGGCTGCCAAGTGGGGGCGGGTAAACCCTCACTTTGGAGGCCCGATTTCTGCCGCCGCGGAATTGGGCCCTGGGGGGAACTCTGCCCCTCGAAATGCAGCGTGGCTGCGTCACCAGAGGTGACGCAACCACATCAATCACGTTGGGGGCGTGGCCCCGATCGTCGGAGGGAAAACTCTTTGGTTTTGCCTCCGATGATCGGGGCCACGCCCCCAACGTGATTGATGCCGCGCTTCACTTCCGGGATGTGCTGGCGGCGCGCATGCATCAGAGGAGAGCTCCCGGAGCCCAGCGACACTCCCCCGCCGGTAAGGATATTCGACTTGGCAACCCTACAACATATTTAGCTATAAAGAGTGGCCATCCATCAACTCTGTGAAGAAACTTGCACAGGTACAGGTGTAATCTTTCTCACCAAATGCAGAAGACACCATTATACCAAAGGGACAGAGAATAAAACCCCCCACTACAATCCACTTATCCCACAAACTATGGTTTGTGGCATGTGGTGGGTGGTGGGTGGTGGTTGGTGGAGTATTGCTTAAAAATCTTAGTAATAAGAACCAAATCTGCAATATCTGAACTTGTGAAAACAAAGGAAGACCACCATATTCTGTCATACTTTTCAGTATAAAATTCAGCCAGCCTTACAGGAAAAGTAGCTTGGGGAGGATGGAAGAGAGTTTTAGAGGAAAAAAATGGCCACAGGAAAAGGGTTAAGAACTTTTGTTATCTGCAGCTTATTCACAGTTTCCCAAAGATATGTTAGGGAAGGGGTATAGGGGACTATCACTACAATACTAAACAATCTTCTAAATCCTTTGAAGTCAGTGAGCTTAGATTTGTGTAACTTTGTTTAGGACTGCACTGTATGTGTTACGTGTATTTGAAAATCAATCAAAAAAGTCCTGAACTTTCAAGAAAACATCCAAATACACAGAATTGTGTACTCCCCGCACTGGTAAGGCTTTGATTAGAGTAGCTTGAGTTAGAATCCTTTCCCAGCTTTTTAAACGAAGATTCTCAGAAAAGCTTTGCATGTAATGGTTTTTGCTCTCTGGTTTTTGCCCTTTTTGTACAAAAGTGAGACTTTTCTAAGGAAAAATTACCTGGACATTGGAAAAGGCATGCATAATTTTTTAAAAAGACATTAAGGCCTAATTCTCATGAAATCTGAGGTTAAACCCATGTCTAGACAGTATCACAGTGATCTTCTGGAGGCAGATAATATGTTAGGATGTTTCTCTTTTAAAAAATGTTTCATATAGAAACCTAGATATCAGAATTCTAGTCTAGATCTCTTTCTGATATTCTGGGGTTTTTAAAAAGTATGTGTAGCTTTATTTTTCTTTGGTTCCATTCAGTCAGGAGAAATCCCATCACCCATATTCTGATAAAGTCATGTCACAGATCTGCAACATCATTTCTGAGAAGCAGGTCAGGGACTCTCTGTAACAGAAAGGATAAGTTTTTGTTCACCCCGAATCTGCTTCATATTGAAATCTACTACATAATAACTGGGTCAGAACAGAAAGGAAGCAGAAGTCTTAAGGTTATTTTGAAATGTAATAAGGGATTTTGTTTTCTTTATATTGCTAAGGTTTTAGAGCTAAAAATAGTTCAAATGTAGCATTTAGGTTAAATAGATGAATTAATTACTGAATCACTGTATACTGTTTTTGCTACTGTATTGACTCACACTTGTCATGGAAGGAGCAAGCAAGTAGGAACAGATGGCAATGTATATATTTTCACCATTTACTATAATGGTTATGGAGGTCAGAAAGCCATTGAAGAAGAACTCATAAAGAGATAGTATGAAACTGAGGAGCATAAAGGACTAAGTACCAAAAAATTGCTTGAGGCTTTGCCATTAGATGAACTCTGTTTGCTAAGCACCAGTCATTTTTGTAAAGTGTCATTGTGCTTAAACTGGTTTCCTGGGAAACATCCCATTTAAGCAGATTCTCCAATTAAGCACATGATGCAGAATAGAAAAAAAAACCCAAAAACTGTTCCCTCATCTATTACTTGATAAAGTGTGATATGTTTTCTCAGTGCTCACATCTGGACCAAGAGAAAGGCATTAATTCTGAAAGGAACCATAAACTGTGTTTACAAAAGAGTTCATACACTGTTCATAACAGTGGTAAAATCCCATGAATCCCTACAAGCAAAGTAACTCCCTACACTCTTTACAACTACCTCTAAGAAAATTAAGGAGAGCTTTAGAAAGTGCTTCAGCCTCAGCCTTATGGCATTCAGCCCCATTATTTGTTCAAGGGAAAAGATTGAATTATGAACTCAAGACTGACAGTATCATCTTATAACATTTGAAAAAGTAAAGGCATTATTAGATCATCTAGTCTCTCTTTCAGAGAAAGATTGCTTCCTATACTAGATTTTCTATTGATCTCTTCAGGCTAATATCAAATGTCTACAACCACTGCTTGCTTATCCTCTTCCTGAGCCTACTGTATCAAAGGAAAATTAACTAATATCTTGACAGTTCTATTGTCTTTCCTTAGGGATTTGAAAGTGGTTTGATAGAGCTATCATCACTCATGGTGTGTACATTCATTTATTTTGTCCTGCTATCATCTCTAGTTGAACTAGTTTAGTATGTAGCCGTAGGATGTCAAAAATCTAGAAAATTGTAATGAGCCAGAGACAGTCAGGGGGGAAATATAAACACTTAACTACAGACAACAAAGGATCTATCATACCATGGTCAACTTGCTGAAATATTAAAGCTAGCATATATAACAGATTTTTTTTAAAATGAAGTCTCCAGTGTAAATCAATGTCTAAATAATGTGTTTATTACATTGCTTATATTTTCTTAAAATATCTTGCATCAGGGTTTTTTTTTGTAGAAAAAGCCCAGCAAGAACTCATTAGCATAATAGGCCACACCCAACAGCAAGAACTCATTAACCTATTAGGCCACACCTGACAGCACAGTTCATTAGCATATTAGGCCACACACCATGCCTTCCCTTGGCTTGCCTGGGTGCCCCACAGCTGCGGGGAGCCCGGGCAAGCCCCCCCCTTGAAGGGAAAGGAAGGCAATTTAAACTGCCTTTCCCTTAGCTTGCCTGGGCACCCCACAGCTGCAGGGAGCCCTGGCAAGCCGGCCCTTGGACAGGCCGGGGAAGGCATGGGGAGGCATTTAAATGCCTCCCCGATCCTTCCAGGGCCCCCGGCCTGCCCGCCTTGGAGTCGGGGGTGTGTGTCGCTCTCCAGGCCTTCCCTCTGTAGCCAGGCATGCAGAGGCTTTGACTGTAGGGGGCGTGGCCAACTCTGAAGCCAGTTGGAACTCCGTTCCTGTGAGCTCCTGCCCCAAAATAGCCCTGTCTTGCATTATGATAAGCTGCTGTAATAATGCATTGAAGCGAATACTAGTAGAATTTGGTGTAAATCTTGCAGTATTGACAGAAAGGGTTAGCTCCCTCTCCATAAAAGTCTTGCTTCAAAACTCCTTATGATATCAACATATCAACAAAGCCAGCATGATGGAAAGCCACATGTCATCAGGGACTTGTCTGCTGCTATTTGATCAACCAGCCATTTGACTGTTCTTCTTAATCATTCTTTATCTTCGGTTCTCTTTGAAGAGCAAGTGTGCACCATAAGTTCATTGAATGTGGTAATGAAACTGATAGGAAAAAAGGAATAGTAGATTCTCACAGCTCTATACTATTTAGGATTTTATCCTTTTCTGTTCCTGGGAAATTGATACAAATATTTCCCATGAAAGTTCATGAAATTTGATGGAGCAGAATCCTAGGAGTAGAGAAAAACTGGTCCTTTCTTCCTCTTCCTTCTTCACACATTTTTTCCTTGGTGTCTGCAAAGATCATGGCCACCAGAGAATTTATTTTTGCTAAAAGCCAGGCATCTTAGGGATCCATGGCAGTGTGTTTCTCCATAATTTTCCCTGATTTTTTAAATAAATTCCCTGGGTGTTTTAGATCAATCTAAAGTAGGATTTGCTCTAAAGAGCTGCTATAATGCTTAGAGATTATTTTCTGTGTGCTGTAGGAATTCTTTACAAGGCACATTTGTGTTCTGATGAGCTCTTCTCAGTGCTATGCATTTTGAATCGAAAGTCCTGTGAGACCTGAAATCCCTATATTCCAGATTCAGTCAAGTGCATTCCATGGTTTGAATCCTATATTTTGTTTCCACTTGTGCAGTGCTGTCTTTCTGTTGAAGAGTTAGTCCTCCACTGAGGAGCATGTTCTTCCAGCAGCAGGTGCACCTTCTTATGCAAGATCAATATCTTTCAATGGGCATATAGCACCTAGCTCCAGAATAATGCATACATACCATAGAGGACCAACACTGTTATCATTCAGAAGCAGATCATCCTAATACCCCCTTACATAGATACACTGTAGAGGTTACAAAACATCATCAATCTAAGCTCTATTGGGTACTTGCCAGTAGGGATGGGCACCAACCTCCCCACGACCCTAAATTCCCTACTGAAATTACCTGTATTGTGGTTTGTGAGCCAAGGTCCATGCAATCTCATCCCAGCAAGCCTACCATGATCCTCCACGTGGTTTTTGGAGGTTCATGCAGCTCGTGGTGGTTCATATTAGCAGCATCTGCAGCAGACACGCTGGTGCCAATCAATTAGGATAATCAAAGCAATGGCGGGATGGACTTCTGTAGCCCTGGAAACACCAGTAGTGGCCTCCAAAGCTCAACAGGCAGCATTGACCACCAATAAGAGAGCCCCCATTCTGCTCTATGGGAGCAGAATGATTCATATCCTTGTCCCAGCCAACACACAGGTTTTGTTCTCCATAGGCAGCAGGCACACCACATGGCAGTTAGAAGCAGAGGGACAGTTAGAAGAAATTCATGTAAACAGTGGGGTTGGGGGTGTTTGGTGCTTACTCAGGGCTTTGAGGCACCCATCCTTCAGCTCATGCCGAGCAGAAGGGCTTACCTCCATTGGTTCCTTGGGTGAGGACACCTCTCCCCATTGTGACTATTAGGTTTGTCTGGCCAGGACTGGAGTGGACTCAGGGCTCTGAGCCACCTGTCTCTCTACTCATGTTGGGAAGAGGGGCTTGGCTGCTGGTTGCCTTGCCAGAACACCCCCTTCCTTCATACTTATTTCACATTCTGAACACTTTCCTTGGCTGGGGTTGTGTTTGGTACTAGACTCTGCCTCTAAGGCACCTGTCCTGCACACGCCAAGCCGAGGGGCTTGGCTTCATTGGTCCTTTGGCTAAGGACCCCCCTTTTGACAGCTATATTTATTATTTATTTATTTATTTGATTTTTATCCTGCCTGCCCTGCTGAGGCAGGCTCAGGGCAGCTTACATTAAAAACTAGCTCTGTCTGGCTAGGATTGGAGTGGACTCAGGGGTCTGAGCCAGCTGTCTCTCTGCTCATGTTGGACAAAGGGGCTTCGGTGCTGATTGCCTTGCCAGAACACCTCCCTCACGCATACGTATTTCTGAACAAACACCTTTCCTTGGCTGGGGGGGGGTCAACAGTGGGAGGGCTTCTAATGTCCTGGCCCCACTGCTGGACCTCCTGATGGCACTGGTATTTCTGGCCACTGTGTGACACAGAGTGTTGGACTGGATGGGCCTTTGGCCTGATCCAACATTGGCGTCTCTTATGTTCTTATGTTCTTATGGGGTTGTGTCAGTTCTGAGCCACCTGTTCTTTTGCTCACACTGAGCAGAGAGGGTTAGCTATTTATTTATTTATCAGATTTATACCCCACCCTCCCCCGTAGGGCGTATTGAGTTCTAGCTTGGAGTTCAACCCACTCCTGAACCTGCAGCTGTGATTTCCCCAGAGAGCACTTTCCTGGGGGCACCTGCTTCAGCCCCACCAAATCCAATCCTCAGCAAACTTGGAGGGCAGGTAGAGAATAGTCAGCTGGAGACTTGCTTTGAGTTTGGCATCTCTAGCCCACGGGGGCGGGGCACTCTACCACATCGTGATCCTCATGAAATGAACCAGGTTGGTAAACAGGAAGGTTAGTGGTTTGTATGACCCCATGAACCGTCACAAACCTTGATTTCCCCAGTTTGTGCCCATCCCTACTTGCCAGTCTATGACTAGGGAGTTACAGAACTATCCCACAGAAACCTGAAGCCAAATCTTGCTACCAAATACCAAATCAGATGTAGCGAAATGTATGGGTCCTATGATCTATTACAGCAGCCTTATGGCTGTAATGGGAGCCATAAAGCCCTGAGCTATGCCATTCAAATTGATTCCAGCATTTATATTAAAGCTGCCAAAGCCTATCAGTCCTGGAGATCTCAATGCCATATTTGAAACCAGCTCTGAGCACCCTTATAAGGAGATTGTTGTATAGTAGTGTTGGCAGTACATCAACAGGATTCCTAATCTCACAGAGGGCCCTAATGTGAGAAACAAATGCTTAGTGATTGAGCAAACTGAGCACCTGGTAAATTTTCCATGGACATGTTAGAACATTCAAGCAGCAGCATTATTAGACCCAATGGTTTACTGATATGGCTACCAGGAAATTTCTAGTTGAGAGAAAGATCAGAAAAAGGGACTGGCTTGACATGCTGGACCTTCATGCCCTTTACCCGACCATAGTGGAGTGTTCCCAGGAATACCAGGGAACATATTTCACCACAATCCCTTTTTTCCCTGAGATGCTTCTCCCACCACTATATCTCCCTGTGCCCATCACCACTTTAAAGGGGATTAGGCAGATTTTTGGAGGATATGTCTATCAATGGCTACTAACCATTGTGACTAAAAGGAACCTCCACAGTAATGGGTAGTAAACCTCTGAATACCAGTGCCAGAAGGCAACATCAAGAGAATGCCTCAGCCCTTATGCCCTATTATTGGTCTTCCAGAGTAACAGGTTCACAGCTGTGTGAGACAAGATACTAGACTATATGGACCACTGGTCTGATCCAGCAGGCTTCTATCTTATGTACTTATCACAAAGATTTCGCCATTGCATACACCCTTCCACAACCCAGGCACATAACATAACCCCCCCCCTTCCAGCTATATATTTTTGCACACTTGTACCACCCCAAATGGTGACTGTAAGAGCTGATTTCTTTTAGTATCAACCGTTTTTGCACATACCACCAGTGGGCAGGCCCCAAAGAATCAGGCCACAGCTAGTGAGAAAGAAGGGTTGCCCTGACAGATAAATGTTCTAACCAGGTCTGTGGTCCTCCAGTTGCTCTGTTATTCTGCTTCTGTTTTCAGTTACTTCAGCTTTTCAGAGCTTGGGGCGAGAGGCATCTGCTGGAATTCACACACACCCCAGCTGCAGCTGACCCAGTTGCTGAAAGGATATAGTTAAAAGTCCAGGTTTTTGTTTTGTTTTGTTTTGTTTTAAAGTGACAATGCCAAAGTTCTGCTTTGGAAGCAATATTTAATTATATTGTAGAATGCTCATAATATTTTACAAGTAGATTGTACCAAAAGGGGGGGGGGAAGCATCTATCTCAGCTATTTCATTCAGCATGCTTGCATTTCTCTGAAGAACCCAGGATACCTTTAACCCAGCATCAGCAAGAGAGGAATGTTTTGCTATAATAACAGGTGTCATCTCATCTGGGCTAAAATTTAAAAGAAAAGCACTTTTATAGAGGACCAAAAATATAATGATTAGCTGGCCAGGTCTACAAAGCTGACAAATGGTGTCAAAATAGTCTCACATTCCATAGAGAATGCTGATTCCCTTTCAAACAGTTTTGGGGGGAGGGGGAGCCTGCCCGCAAATAGGTGCCTTTAACACTGCTGGAGCAAAAGCCTTATGAAAGTACTACTATTTTCAAAGTAAATTTAGCTTGCAGTGAAGCTCAAAATGAAAATGGTGTTTGATGGAAAAAGCTTTTCATATCCAGCAGAGTTTAATTAAACAGACCTGTGCAGGTAGCTAATAGAGCAAAATGCTGGTGTAAAGCATAGCAGCCATGGTTTTCTTTTTCTTCTGACTTTTTTTCTCTTTTCCTCCCAATGTCTTAATTTTATGGGTATATTTCACTGCTTCACATGGAATGCTTCTGGATATCAGGAATAATGTTTTCCTGTTTAGATGTTGCAGCTATTTAATGCTTTTGTTACCCTGGTATCTCCTTTTCAAACTATTGATTTTCCTTGCAACTCCACTGTAATTTGATATACTCTAGTAGGTGATATGGCCATGTGGCAGCTGTAACATTTAAAATACCTTTTTTAGATATTAACTCTCCCTTCTCCAAGCTACAATCAAGAACAGGACCCAGCCTCGTATGCATCTTTATCACAGGAAGAACAATGCATAACTTTACAAGGAAATCCCATCATTATTTGAATATGGAATATTTTACTTCATCTGTACTGGGGGAAAAAAGAGGTCATCTGTTCAACCAACAATCCTGTGTTCAAAGAACCTATGGTTTTCTGAGACATGCCAGGTCATGGGTGCGTTACCTGGCTTGCACTGAGATGTACATTGTGGGAACTCAGCTTTAACAGTACTTGTTCACTCAGTGCTACAAGGGAGCGCTGTGAGTGGAGAGAAGGAGCTTCCAGTTTCTCTTCCACCCTGTTTTTGCCAATAGAAATGGTAGCAAGTGGGCTTTTTGCCCTTTTCTATGGTTCTGTGTACCCTTAGAAGGGCATGTAGAGCCAGAGAAAAGGGCAGAAGGACCCCCCAGACCCATGATTTAAGCCATTACATGTCAGGCCTATTGTGTATTTTGGTCCTCATTGTGTGGTTCTTTGTAGACTTAATGCATGTTTACAGAACTGCTAAAAAATCTGTGATAGTCATTAAACTACTTACAATGCAGTCCTTCCCAAGAACACTTTCCTGAAAGTAAGACCCAGTGAGTAGATGTGAGTAGGATTCGGAATAGACTTGCTAAAGCTTACTCTCTTAGTCCATTAAAACTTGTGATACTTTATTTGATCCCTTGACAAATAGCAAATCATTTGTAATGTATGTTCACAGGCTTCTTTGAATATTCCAGACTGTTTATATTGTCCTTTTTGAGCTAATAAATAAATATATAAGTATTATTAAATGAAATAATGTGTACCAGTGTTGTGAATGAAAGTTTCCTTCCTCAAAATTGCCATGCTGATTTCCCCTCTTTAAATGTGTCCTCTGGAATTTCCCAGTCCTCCTTATCCTTGTAAATAAATGAGCTTGGTGTGTGTGTGCGTGTGTGTGTTTCTAGATTTCCCTTCCTCTCAGTTGATTTCCTCATTGAAACCATTAATAAGTATATTGAACACTTATCCCAATAGTGATCCCTGGAGTGCTTCACTCGTCTTCTTTCTTCTCTAAGAAGCAGCCATTAATTACAACACTTTGTTTCCTATCACTTAGCTAATTTTTAATCCACAACAGGATTTTACCTCTCTACCCTGTGGTTATTTTCCTTAATAGTCTCATCACAGTTTTAGACAATCCAAGTAAATTACTTGAAAAATACCCTTTTTATCCTCTGTTTTATTAACCCTTTCAAGAACTGTGAGGGTTCAAAGAAACAAGGTTTTCCTTTCAAGGAGGTTTAACCTTATCAGTTTATGTTTACTGAGTAATGTATTATTATGTCTTTAATTATGCCCTCATGCAACCTCTCCTGAAAGAAACGAGGTGTTCCTCAATCTCTAATTCACCACCATATTGACAACTAGATACATCTGTACGTATTGTTTCCGCTGTATTTGCATTTAGGGCCTATTTTAATTCCTCATGCATGGTGATTTAGTTGACTTGGAATTCCCATGATGTTCCCTAATCTTTCCTTTAGAGATTTTCTCTAATGCTACAGCACGCTTGTATCCTACTGTGTAACAGAGGTATCTGCTCAATCTTAAATCATAAAGATTAATGCAAATAAGCCAATCCTTTCCCCAGCAGTCTCTTAATCCTCTTTAGTAGCACCCTTGACCTTTTGTGAGGCTGTAGGATTCAGGGACGTTCAATGAAAACTCACAAGTTGATGTTTTTACATTTTTTAACAGTCATTTAACTGACCTTGTAAAGTTAGAAGAGAAGCCCACTAAAATTGAGATCAGCCAGCTGCAGGGTGGGTAGCTAGTTAAAGTGAAATAGCAGGATTACTTATTATAGGGAAAACAAATGCTTCTCGGGAAGGATATAACAAGGAACAAAGAATTGTAGGTAGGTCAGTCTAAGATGGTTGTTGCTGCACTAGAGTTTACACTGGTGCAACCTTGTTGTTGGTACCCCAAACTCTCACAGCACAGAAACAGAAAGGAAAATGGCATGACTTTAAGCAACAGAGTACTGCTACTTCACCCAGCGTACATGGCTGCATTGCTGACATCCAACAATTATGGTTCAGCGTACTGATGAAACACCTACAATCATCACTTACAGAAGAAGATAGTCTACACACAGTGAAACTGGCAGATCTCCATGCTGTTATCCTGGTATCACCATGCCCTACTACACATGTAAAGCAGAAACTGGAAAACATAAAAGCTATACCACAACCTCAAAGTGTGCACCACTGTGGCACAGCAAGCATAAGCCATGTATTTAATAGACGGAGGATCTCTAGAGATTGTTTAAATCAGGGCTTTTTTGTAGAAAAAGCTCAGCAGGATCTCATTAGCATAATAGGCCACTCCCAACAGCAGAAACTCATTAGCATATTAGGCCACACCCCATGCCTTCCCTTGGCTTTTC
>NW_015163099.1:295598-307265 GCF_001447785.1 Gekko japonicus | reverse complement strand
TCCTGCCCAAAAATAGCCCTGGTTTAAATTATTTATTTGTCATATGCAGTGATTGTATTCTGGGACAAATGTATTTCTAAGCTTGTAGATAGGGGAAAACTAGGCCCAGCTACTGGGGGCAGCCTCAAAATGATGAAGTTATTATTTGTTATGAAAACTAAAACTAAAAATCCTACTGTCCTTCGTTTCGAGTTGAACTCCTATTCCTTTCCTATTGAATCTCACAGCTTATTTAGTATCATTCTTCCTACCTCCCAATTCCTTTGCAGAATGAAAAAATAAAACAAACTTGCAAACTGGTTGAACAGTTTAAAAAGGTTTCTAATTAATTTAAACAAAGTGAATTGCTCTTAATTAAAATATTGTTAACCAGACAGAGGAGGAGTGGAGTTTCCTTGTACAGGAACAAACAAACTCCATGGGGAGCACAGTTTTTTTGGGGGGGGGAGATTTCCAATGCTGAAATGGAGCCAAAATTGAACGAAATACATTGAGGGTTGGTTTCCACCACAGAAATAGAGCCCCCAAGTGGGAAGAAATTCAGGGGAAGGGGGGAGCTTTCCACTTCATAAACAGAGCTGCAAAATGAAAAGAAAATCTCTGGTGAAAAAAACCACCATGTGAAAAATACCCACCCCCATGCTCCTTTTCTAAACCATGCATACATGACACAGTGTAGTGCTGTTGTGGTAGCTGTGCCACTGCTAATGGACTCAGATGAATGATTCAGTGATCACTCAATCCAATTGTCAATAAATCGGAAGGATATACACTTGGCAGTTATGACAACAAGCTGATCCCTTAGAAGTTCATGTACTCCTAGTCCAAATTCCCTAAACATGCATGATGAACATTTCTATATTCATCTTGAATCCATCATATAGAACAGTCTTTCCCAACCTGTGGATCGGGAGCTAAAAGTGGATTGCAAAGCCTCTGGAAGCGGGTTGGGATCTAGCACTCCCTAATGGCTGCCCC
The DNA here is from genome assembly GCF_001447785.1 of Gekko japonicus. Classification (NCBI taxonomy): domain Eukaryota; kingdom Metazoa; phylum Chordata; class Lepidosauria; order Squamata; family Gekkonidae; genus Gekko; species Gekko japonicus. Next base: position 306,287 of record NW_015163099.1, on the reverse strand, counting down.
TGCCCTTTCCGTTGCTCTTTTGTAGTTTGAAAACCAAGATCTGAGCATGGAAACAGTATCTTCCATGTGATACATTAGTTGGTGCTTTTTCATAAATGCATGTACATGTTGATCAAGTAACACATGTCCTGATGGTTACTAGAGTGTGTTTCTTATAATCTTAGAGGAGATTAGAGGGAGCAATGGAGAAGGAGAGAGTGGTCGAAGGTTGGAATGTGACTTCCACATGCAAAGGCTTGTATGTCAGAATGCCGGTTGCTTGGGGTTCATAGTGGGAGCAGCTGCACCAACTGTGTGATGTTGATTAGTTTATCGAAAATATCTAGTTAGCCATTCTAAAAAATGGAAAGTTGAACTAGATGGTGTCAAAGTTCTAGTTTGCCTAGGGCACCCAAACCCCTTGAGCCAGGCTTGGACGGGTCACCATACCAAGTAAATTTGGATTTATGGGTCACTGCACCAAAAAAAGTTGGGAGCTGCTGTTATTGCACTGACCTTTAGGTGACAAGCCCAACCAGTACTTGCCAAAAACTGATAGCATGATTTTCAGAGAAAGTAAGGAGATTACTAATCCTAACATAAACCAGCATACCCAGAAGGTGGTAAACGGAACAATAATGGGTCTGTATAATAGACATTTATAGCTTTTGAAAATATGTGTTTCATAAATCCATTAGCATTTTTTCAATATATCAGTAAGTGTACAAACCCACTAATATTATATATTATTTGGGAAGTTTGCAGTGTCATTAAACAATATGTTTCACATCATCTGGTTATTTTATGTGATTGTTAAATGTTTTGATGCTGGTCAGTGCAGGAACCAGTTATGAACATTTCCTCTGGAGTCTTGACCCAACCATTATTTGATTGATTTGGACCCCCTGCATCATCCAACATCAGTACTTGCTCATTGCACATCCTTTCTTTAACTTACTGCAGGAGAAATAACACATGTTGGACACTGCACTAGGGTTTCCATTGGAATAGGAATGCTGTCACAATAATGTACAACAATATCCAGAAGTGGTAGAAACAATGAACAATATAGATCCCATTTTTTTAAGTACCTCTAGAGGCTGGCACCAGAATGAGAAATACAGTGATGATTCTGTTTGACCAAAAGATTGACTAACAGTGTCCTGCTAAATTACATCATTCTAAGCCCATTGACTTCAGTAAACATAGAAGGGTATAACTCTGTTTAGGTTTGCACTGTAACTCTTTGGAAAACAGTGATGTCTTCCATACCTTCAGCATAAAGAAACTGGAATCCAAATTCACTTTGGAAAGCACTGTAAACCTGCTGGAGCACTTCAGACTAGTCTTACCCACTTCCCCCAGTTTTATAAGTTTATCAAGGTAGAGGTCATTGGGGGGGGGGTGATTCATATTTGGTAGGGGGCCAATCTGTTCTGTACCTTCTCCAAATTCTTTTTCTGAACACCTGGGTGAGATTTCAAGTGTTACAGGCTAACAATGGATTAGAACTACTTGCTTGCTTTAATTTTCCATCTACTCCCATTACTATGGCTTCTTGAGATAAGGCAATTGTTGCAATAATTATGGTTTATCAATTCAGACACCACACAAAATCATAGTCAGACAAACCATGTTTGGAAACCCCCTGCAAAAATATTTTCTGATTCTCATTTGCTGGTTCATACCAGTTCTGACTATGCCTAGATGTTGCTAGCTTTCCTTAATTTAGAGTATGGAGAGATGCCTGAATTCTGATGTAGGGTTTAAAGGAACAAAATGAAACTGCTGAAGTGTGGAAACGTTTCCTACCACCTCAATTGATACATCTTCACTTATTCAAACCACTGTGATTTTTTGTCTCTGTTGTTATACTTTTTTGCCTATTGTTGTATACTCCTCTCATTTTACAAACCAAACCTCTATGTCCCAGAAGCAAACTACAGGAGCATCCCAGATTTGTGCCTACAGAAAAATAGTTCTGCATCACTCTGAATTCCAAAGCTTCAGATTAATCCATCACTTTAAAAATATTTTAAAAGAAGTTGAATCAGCATTCAAATGTAATCATATAAAACATTTAATCATAAACCATGCTTAAAATGTTGCCGTGTTAAAAAAATGCATTGAAATAAAACGAAGTTTGCTCAAGAACATGCTTTGTGCTTCAGCGTTATCCTTGTCATGTCCTGATTCTGACTGAGAAGAGCCCTTCCTAATTATTTGTTGTTGTTTTTCCAGATAGACCTTGCTCACACACTGAGTGGAGATTACACTGTCCTATTAGTCCTTTTAAGGGCCAATGTATGCCAGTGATACCATGTGTGAACAATCTGCAGGCCCCATTAGCACTGCTTGAATAGCTCTTGATAACACTCACTATGAAGTCAATTAAAGACGTCAGGAGGTGGGCCAGACTGCTTTCTTTTACTAACAACAATCCTTAGGGGGTGGAGCAGAGGGATTTGGTGGACAGGTGATATTAGCATTTTCAGTAGGAACAAGCAAAATATCCAGACTGCTTCTCTCTGTTGCTTGGCACACATTCTTTTTATTTCCATATTTCAGAACAAGTTTTGACAGATTTTGTACTTTATAGGGAGTGGATGTAAGCCAAGTGACTTCAGTTCACATTAAGGAAAATGGCAACATGAGGCAGGAAAAAGAAATCTAGTGCTTTAAATTATAAGCTGCCAAGAAATCTTAGATAGCCAATACGTGGAGCCAATTACTATATCCTTACTTCATTCTTCTTGGTAGGTTAGAAATAGGTAGCACTACCTTAAATGTATCTTGGGGATTGAACCACTACTAGTTTTAAAGTGATCACAGTAATGTATTACTTCAAGCAGCAAGCTGCTGACTCTTCTCATAAAGTAAGTATAGGCAGCAGTCCATTTTCTAGTAGTACAATTTTGTCCCACTCAGAAAGGTGTGACAGCTCCCTACTTTTAAAAAACCCAAACTATTTAAAGCCTGAAAATGTACACAACATACATTTATTTATTTATTTATTAGTTTGATTTATATCCTGCCCTCCCAAAGCCTCAGGGCGGCTCACATGCGGCAAAGCCGAGTGCAAAATACAATACAGTATATAATAAATAAAACATTTAAAATCACAATAAAACCTTCCAATAATACGGTGCTATACCTATATTAATCATCCAAGATGGGGACAACCCCCCCCCCAGGTTTGGTGGCCAGCTGTCTCAGTAGCGTGGTCTCCCACTACACTGTCTCAAACTTCTGCCAGGGCCCGCTTGCCCCCGTTCTTATAGGGCAGCCGATGACTTGCCACCTCAGTGGTAGAATAGTGGCGGCGGCGGCTCCTACTCGAACGCCTGGCGGAAGAGCTCCGTCTTGCAGGCCCTGCGGAACTGCATAAGGTCCCTCAGGGCCCGGATCTCCTCTGAGAGCTCATTCCACCAGGTAGGAGCCGCCACCGAAAATGCCCTGGCCCTAGTAGAGGCAAACTTAATCTCTCGGGGACCTGGCCCTCCCAGGAGATGGAGCTTCCCCGATCGTAGTACATGACGTTATCCCACTTATATACTCAGAGCAACCTGTGGTTGAGAGAGGACTGAAAGTATGTGGCTCCTCCAAAGTCATTTACAAGTGGGATGGCTATGTGATACGTCTAAAATATTCAAGGCCCAATCAAATAATCATATTCATCATCCCCAATATTGCAGTTGTGTTGTAGACTTGTCATTTAAAACTTCCATCACACACCAACATTTCTACTTGTTGCGCTTTTTATCACATGCTTGGTGAGGATTTATCATTACATAAATTAGATATTAACTCATGTATATCTACCCTCAGCCTAAAACAAATAAGGTTTTAGAACATTAGTCTAATATATGTAAACAGCAGCAGTAGTCATACAAGAATATGTATTTTTGATTTTCCTATTGTGGTTCATTTTCTTTACTATATTTCTTGATTCCTGCTTAAAACGGAGTATAGTCTATTTGTTCTATATCACAAATGCAACATGTTTGTTTTTGTTTTAAAACATAACCTAGTTTGATAACATACTGATTATCTATGTATAAAATGTGAAGCAAAGTCTTCTCCAAATATGTAGACTCTAGTTTTGTATTCTGTTTATTTATAAGGTTTATTGCTGGATTTTCAATTTAGATTGTGCTTACATAGGGAAAAGCTAGTAAGTACAATGTGCAACTTGTTTTCAAATACAGCATCTATCTTTTGGTTTGTATTTATGGTATCTCATTTAACCTTGCTTATTGAATACATGGAAATGTAATGGACAGAATTTTCAGCATTAATACTTATTATTCCAATTACTTCCGTTCTATCTGGCTTATTTATATCCAGGCATCTCACACTGAGCTTCAGAAAAATGACATAACTTATCTGCAGGGATGTGCAATAAAGATAAAATGAGAGATTGTTTACTTGGGTAGAGAGGCACATTATTTGTTTTCTTTTCAAAAGGCTCAGAAAATGAAATGTGAAAGATTATAGAAATGGAAATCTGGACAAAGGGAGTATGCAGGGTTTTGTTTTGTTTTAAGACAAATTAATAGATTTCAGTAATACTACCTTATTTACTGTATACTATTCAATTTGTTAGGCCAATGTGGTGAGAATCAGGGGTCTTTTTGTAGAATAAGAGCTGCAGGGGCTAATTAGCATACACCCCCTGACATCACCGGAAGTGTGTCAGAAGGCAGCACCCACCGCTCCGGCTCCACTGGACTGTATTGGATTAATAGCTGGGGGGGGAGGGAAATCTGCCCTCACAGAGAAGGGAGAGCTTGTATCTGAATAAAACTCGGTTTTAAAGGTGCCACTGGACTGTTTTGGTTTACTGGGGGGGGGGAGAATTAGCAGATCTGCCCTCACAGAGAAGCCAGAGCTGGTTCCTGAATAGAACTTGGTCTTAAAGGTGCCACTGGACTGTTTTGGTTTACTGGCTATGGGGTTCTGTTTCTTTCGCTCAAAAAGGAGCAAGATGCTTTTACCAAATATGGATAGAAGGTTTTCCCCAGTGAAATACATCTTGGGAGTGGCATTTTTCAGTGACAAAATATGTAGGTGAGTATAGGGGTGTCCAGCCTCTCTCTGTCCATACGATATTTTGAAAAGGAACACAGGCAATTGCAACGGGAATTTTTTAATGATATATTTTAACAAGATAATGAAACTAAATGTAATGTGGAACTACTCACACACTCTGGTGGGCAGCTGGATGTGTGTACACATGTGATACCTACATTCATGTCCAACAGCAAATATAAATAACACGTTGTTTAGTTCCACTGTGTGTAATGATAAGCCATGCTATTATATAACGCCCAAGTGCTTTTCATGGTATTTTTGGTTCAACATATGGCTTGCATTAACTGAACTTCAGGTGATCAGTACAGTGTGCCCCTTTTTAGACTTGTGGGGTAGTCTTATAAGTTTCCTGTTTACAGACAACAACATCATATCTTGTTTACAGGTAATGAAAATTCCCTTGCTCCATGGGGATATTCTACCCTTTTTTTAAAAACACACCAGGGTGATGTTTATTCTAGTGCTGGAAGAAGAATCTACTACTTTAACACTGCAGTCCTCAGCAGAGTTACACCCTTCTAAAGCCATTGAGGTTGAAAAGGCTGTGACTCTGATTAGGATTGCACTGTAAAAGAGCTAAAACAACTTCACCCCCCCGCCACGGCTCCCGGAGCACCCACAGCCTACCCCCGCCCCAAAAAAGCCCCCGCCACCCCTGTGGCCTGCCCTCTAGAAAAGCCCCGCCCTGCCAGCATTCTTACCATCCACCTTCTACCTCCTTCCGGCCTGAATGAGAGCAGCTTGAAGCAGGGGGTGGGTGGAAGCAGGGGGCGGGGCTTCATCATGTGCCCACCCCACCCACCCCGCCTCACTCCCGGATAGTGAAACATGGCTTGCGTCCCTCCATTTTCCGCTTCCCTCTGCCACCCCACGAGCCACAGTCGGGACACTCATCTGGAGCTTCCTTCTAGATCTCGTTGTATTTCTTACCACAACGGGCATTACTCCTAGTCTTTCATAGTCTCTGGAGTAGCTATTTATCTAGTTAAATGGCGGACCTATGTCTGAGATGGAACCTGGCTTTAGACCAAGGTACTGAATAGTCATTCTCCATTTCTCTGAAACATCCCTAGCTTAGTCAGTTATCTATATCCCCCCCCCCGCCTAAGTTAAATGGTAGATTAAAAACATACCTTGGACTGTAAACAGTGGCAAATTTGTTTTGAATCTCCCTTGTCTCACATCTTTTTATGCTGTGATCTTGATCTGTTTCTTGAATTAGCTTGATGATCTTTCTTCTTATCTCCCTGGCATTCCATTTCAACAAATCACATCAGTGCACAGTTTGAAAGTTACTCAAAATTTACAAGACATTATATGGGACTAATAAAAGTGCATGCATGTGTATAAAACAAATTAAAATAAATGCTTCTAGCTGAGTTATACTGGTATGTAATTTGGCTAGTATTAAATTCTCAGTGCAAAAGATCTAATAAATGTGTGATAAAATGGTCATCCACAATTTTATTTTCCCCCTTCATCTCAGTATTTATGTGGCATCTCTAGAAATAATGCAAGAACCTTTACTTCTATTCAGGACCCTGAATAAGGATGAAAACAGTGCAGTATGCATGCTTAGCACCCGATGTAGGAAGAGAGAGTCAAAACATTGGACTTGCATGTCAGCAATGCATGCCCTTTGCTTCACTGCTATAATCTAGCTCTACTTGTGGTCTGAAAATTTATTTATACTTTGCTTTTGGTCTGTAGTTTTGCACAGGAATTTTATAATTTTGATACCTACAAAAGCTGTTTGACCAAGGACAACAGTGAAAAAATGGTTTGTGAATTATGACATGGGAAAGTTCTGCAAAATTACTTTCAGTTCTCTTAAAAACTGTCTCTAGCTCCAATCTGCCTGTAATCAACACAAAATAAATAGAAGATACACTTCATAAAATACAAGTGTCTGACATCCCTGCATTAATAAATAAATATTAGGGATCCTATGAATGAATGTTCCAAGACATTCTAGTATAGTATTCTGATTTTCTGGAACTTATCTCAGGAATAGCTGGCTGAATACCACAAGCCTGTCAGACATTGGAAGCCAAGCAAGGTCACCATGGTTGATAGTCGGATGGGAGACCACCAAGAAAGATGCGGGCTGCTATGCAGAGGAAGGCAATGGCAAAATACTTCTGATCATCTCTTGCCTTGAAAATCCATGAGGGGTTACAACTTGACACTACTTTATCATCATCATCATCAGTCAGTCAGTCACCTCAGGAATACACTTCAGCTAAGAAGTCTAGAAATGATACCTGTTTGTAATAAATTATTGTGCCCTATCTTTGGGGAAGACTTTGGGTTGGTTTTTTTGTTTTTTGTTTTTGTTTTGTTTTTTAAATTAATTATTTTGAAGAGGGGGAAAATTCCAGCTTTCATATCCATGTCAGTTATGAACTCTAAAAATACACACACAGAGACACACGCACATGCATAATAGCAAATGGCTAGCTGCAATTGAAAGCAATAGCCCCATAGCAATGGTAAGTTCTTATCCCTGCTCCAGTTTTTGGATTTCACACCTGCAAATGAAGAACCCTGTGTAAGTTATCTTGGCTTCTTTCATTCACTAGTGATTGGTAATTGATTTCAGTTGGGAATGGCTGGGTGGAAAATTTAGCTGGAGAATGAAACAAGGAAAATCAGAAACAATACTACTGTTGCATTTCTTTTATTTATTTAATATACTTATGTATACCAGTTTATGGCTGGTAAATACTTTCCAGGCCAATTTAAAAATGTGACTGGGGCAGTTTGTGCTGCGCAGCATAGTAACAGCATAGTCTGAATGAAATAGATGTAAAAACCCTACCTCTGTGTTTTCCATAACTACAGGGTGTGATCTCTCTTATATATAAAAGCCAAATGGTGGTGGCCTCTGTCCTATGGGGTGGCGAGATTGCATGCACTCCCTCAGCCATTGGCCCGTCAGCTGCCAGTCAAGACTACTGGCGTGCCATTGGCTGGGTCTGCTCCTCTTCCCCACCCACTCCCCTTTCAGCTACTGTTCTCTGCCAGAAGCTCTGTGTCTCTCAACAAACACACTTCTCTTGCTTAGCTCCTGCGTGGGACAAACAGTGGCTGTTGTGAGGAACTCATAGGGTTGCCAGCTCCAGGTAAGGAAGCCAGAGTTTGGGGAGGGGAGAGGGGAGGCCTCAGCTGAGTAGAATGCCATAGAGGCCACCGGCCAGAGCATTCTAACTTCTCCCTCAGTGGCTGTTGGTAGGCAACCAATCTTTGTTCTGCCAGTAAAGAGACAAAGGAACAAAACCCTTTCTACTCCTTTGTGAGGAACTCATTGGGCCCAGTCCTGAGTTGCCAGCTCCAGGCTTGGAAATTCCTGTTGAGCCCTTCCGCCCCCCCCAAACGCTGCCCTCCACAGGATCCATCCCCCAAATCTCCAGGTATTTCCCTATTCAGAGCTGGGAAGCCTACTTTCCCCTCAGTGCCTGCTGCTGGTCAACCAAGCTTGGTTTTTGTCAGTAAATGGCCCTTTCCACACCTATTTTGGCCTTGGAAGAAAACTCATTGTGTCCTTCTACCCTGCTGACAGGCCCCTCCCGCCATTACAGCCAAGGTGACGTGGCAGTCAGGGCTTCAGAGCACAGCAGAGGTTGCAGGTGGGGGGAATGGAAAGCTGAACAGTGAGGGGAAAATGAAGGTAGATTAATGTCTGGCTGGGAAGGAGATAGGGTTGCCAACTCCAGGTGGAAAATTCCTGGAGATTTGAGGGATGGAGCCTGGACAGCATGAGGTTTGAGGAGGGATGGGACCTCAGACAGGTACAGTGCCATGGACTCTGCCCTCCAAACCAGCCATTCTCTCATGGGAAACCACTGCTGCCAAAATCCAGCTGAGGGTTGGAAATCACTCAGAATTACAACTGCTCTACAGGTGGCATTGATCAGTTCCCCTGGAGAAAATGGTGGACTCTGTGTCTGTGACGACCCCTGCTGAGTTGGCCCCCCTATGACAGCCAAGGTGATGTGACAGTCAGGGCTTCAGAGCACGGTGGGGGCTGCTGGTAGGGGGGAGATGGAAAGCTTATCAGTGAGGGGGAAATGAAGGTAGGTTAATGCTTGGCTGGGAAGGGGATAGGGTTGCCAACTCCAGGTGGGAAATTCCTGGAGATTTGAGAGCTGGAGTCTGGAGAGGGTGGAATTTGAGGAGGAGTGGGGCCTCAGACAGGTACAATGCCACAGACTCCACCCTCCAAACCAGCCATTCCCTCCTGGGGAACCACTGTTGCCAATCTCCAGGTGGCGGATGGAGACCACTCAGAATTACAACTGCTCTCCAGATGGCATTGATCCGTTCCCCTGGAGAAAAGGGTGGACTCTGTGTCCTTATACCCTGCTGAGGTTACCATAGCGCATTGATGTTGAGTCCCCACGGCCTTGGCACTCTCCCAGAGCCTCTTTCTAGAGTTCATTGTATTTATTTCCACAATGGGCCTTAATCCTAGTTTTAATATAATACCCAAATCAGTGTTTTATTCCTGCCAAAGAAGTGACATTCTTCTTTCTGAAAACAGATGGCTACTTGGAGACATCATTATGCCACAAACAATCTTCTTTATGACCCACAAATAGGGTTCTCAATGTTGCCTTGGCAAATGCCAGGAGATTTAGGGGGTGCTGCTAGGTATTTATTATGGAGTTTGTGAAGGATGTGATGTCACTTCTGGGTGATGCTCTAGGCTGCCTCCTTGGTCTCTATAGTCTTTACCATGGAGCTTCTCTATGTGGAGGCCTTTTCCCTTCCTCAGTTCCTCAGGAAGCAGGCAATTGGGATTGGCGGTGGGCAGTTCCCTTCCCCCCAGAAGGTGCTTGTTAATGGTTCCTCATCCTCTTGGAGAGAAGTGACAAATGGAGTGCCTCAGGGATCTGTCCTGGGACCTGTTTTGTTCAACATCTTTATCAATGATTTGGATGAAATGTGCAGATGATACTAAATTTGGATGGGTAGCAAATAAGGTAGAAGATGGAGTCAGGATACAGGATGATCTTGACAGGCTGGAAAACTGAGCTAAAACAAATAAAATGAATTTCAATGGGGATAAATGTAAAGTTCTGCACTTAGGTTGGAAAAATCAATTGTATAATTATAGGATGAGGGAGACTTGGCAGTAGTATGTGCGAAAAGGATCTAGGGGTCTTAGTAAACCATACACTGAACATGAGTCAGCAGTGTGATGTGGTAGTTAAAAAGGCAAATGCAATTTTGGGCTGTATCAAAAGTATAGTGTCCAGATCATGCAAAGTGATGGTATCGTTTTACTCTGCTCTGGTTAGACCTCAGCCAGAGTACTGTATTCAGTTTTGGACACCACAGTTTAAGAAGGATATAGACAAGCTGGAATGTGTCCAGAGGAGGGCAACAAAGTTGGTGAGGAAAGGTTGGAGGAGCTGGGTACGTTTAGCCTGGAGGGGAGACAACTGAGAGGTGATATGATAACCATCTTTAAGTACTTGAAGGGCTGTCATATAGAGGATGGTGCAGAGTTATTTTCTGTTGCCCCTGAAGTTTGGACCAGAACCAACGGGTAGAAATTAAATCAAAAGAGTTTTCGGCTAAACGTTAGGAAGAAATTCCTGACAGAGCGGT
>NW_015163099.1:283701-295577 GCF_001447785.1 Gekko japonicus | reverse complement strand
CGGTTCCTCAGTAGGTGGTGGGTTCTCCTTCTTTGAAGGTTTTCAAACAGAAGCTGGATTGCCATCTGACAGCAATGTGGATTCTGTGAATTTAGGCAGATCATGAGAGGGAGGGCAGGAAGTGTTGCATCAAGGCATAGTTCTTGTGGCCCTTTCTTACTCCCCCCCCCCCGGGAAATGCTGATTGCCACTTTGGGGTCATGATGGAAGCAATTAAGTCCAGGCCATTTTGACCAGGGATCCTGAAGGGGGGGGTTCCCCCTCTTCTGGGCATAGCGCAGTGGTCACTTGGGATGTAGGGGGCAGGTAGTTGTGAATTTCCTGCAATGTTCATGGGGTTGGACTAGATGACCCTGGAGATCCCTTCCAACTCTGTGAGGCTATGATCTGAGTATGCAGTGTCCATTTTGTGATAGTGAAGGTCACAGCTGAATGCAGTGGGAAAAATAGAATCCCTGCTTTCAAGTTTGTAACATTCCACACCAAAAGGCTCTGTTGTCTCGTACAAGAGCAGAAATCTCTGCTTGGGTTTTGGATGGGGGACACACACCATATTTTGAGACTACTCAGGTTTTTAGAATTGGTAAGAATAAAACTCATGTGTTATAATTGGTTTTAATTACATTCTTTGTGTGAGCCTTTGTAAAGTACTGTGCAATTTTCAGGGAATTTTTCAGATGTGTAAGGCTTGTTGAATAATACTACCTAGGGCTCTGTATTATGTAATTTGACAAGAAACCCATAGTGGGCAACGCTGTGTTGCAACTTGCATTAAAGAATGCTTTGTCAGGTGTTCACAGTGTCCCCAAGTGCTTTGCTTAGTTTATACAAAACATTGACTGGGCATCACATTGCTGTTTGTAAAGTATGAGTCAGCAGTGGACCAGAGTTGCTTTACAGATTGCCTAGAGCACTACTCTGTTGAGTAGAAGAGCATAGGAACATCTGACACAATATGTTATGGTGTGAAAAATAAGACAGTGTTTATCTCTTCATGTTACTGAACACATGATATACTAACACAATGATGTGAATAAAGCTTGGCTGTATTGGTTTAGAAAATTACAGGAGGGCTATATTTTAAATGCAATTTTAATATGTGATTGTTGTTTATATTTTTGTTTGTCTTTCAGTTGCTTTCAGATTTTTTGTGGAGGGGGCAGGGAAATGATTAAAATAAATCTTATTAATATCATGTTTGTCCAATATTTAATTATTGCATGTGTGCAATTTTAAATATAAATCTTTTTGAGTAAAAGTGAACACAATATAATTTTACAAATAATTTAATCTCCTCCATTGGTGTATCATGTCCACCCAGTTTCATGAGCTGGATTGATATGGCTACTTTTTCTAATTAGAAAAACAAGCAGGAATAGGCAATAACATAAAAGTTATTTTTGAAATGCATTTTTAATTACTGAGCTGCTTAATTATTGAGTACCATCTACAGTATCCTGTGAACCATATCACTATGCAAATGTATTCAGTTTTGGAAACAATTAAATGATAATAAAGCATTCTTTTTTTCTTTTACCATATATTACCGTAATGAAGCTGTTACCTCTCAGTGTGCATTTTAATGAGTTTTAAGTAACATTTTAATGAACTCAACATTACCATAAACCTGAGGATTAGACTAAATTGAATTTACTAGGAAAAGGGAAAGGTTCATTAAGAGTTAATTATATTGTTTAAGACAGAATATTATTCATTTTATGAAGCCCTCTCAGTTAAGAGCCAAGTTCCTTCAGTTAAGAGCCCACCAACATATCTGTGCTTACTAATAGATGTAATAATGTTGTTATTACATTGACATGACACATGGATTTATTCAGTTATTCTTCTGTGAATTTTAATAAAGAAATGTATTCTTTTTATTATACTATAACCAGGAACTATAAACACATAAACATTTATAAAATGTGATTAATAAACATCATCCAGGATCTGAAATCTTTATACTAACTTGGTGAATGGGCAACAAAATAGCAGATGAAGGTCAGTATAAGTATAAATGATTACATATTGGGATAGTCCCCTTCTTGCACTGGCAGGGGGATTTGGGAGATGGATGGGGGTGGACGGGGACATCACACGACACACTGACATCACCTAGAAGTGTTGTCAGTGTGTTGGCAATGAACCTCTGCTTTGGGAGCAACACCTATGGTAAAAATGGCCTCATACCACAGAGTTTTGTCCAAAAAGCAGAGTGTCGCCCCCCCACATCATCAATGTGCTGATGTCACTTCCGTGTGACATTCATACAGTTCTCAACCTATTTGCAGTGCTGAACTAAGTGAACAGAAACAAATACATTTTATTAAGAACCAAGAAAGCCCAGTACAAACATTAGGGTTGCCAGCCTCCAGACTCTAGTGAATCTGTTACTAATGATGATTGGAATCAGTTACTGGTTTTGCATAAGAAAAGAGTCAGACTACAACTCCATGCTTCGTCTTTAATTGACTGTTGCAAAGTAGCCCATATTCCTCATGGCTTAAGATTCCAGAAGGCACCAACCTTATTTATGATTTTCGAAGATTTTAAGCAAAAGTGGATTGCTATCATTAACAAATGCTCTAATGACCTCATGTTACTCATTATTCAGAAGTCCAAGGAGGTCAATTACTAAATTAGATAAGGAAATTGTTGATGTACAAATCAGCATTAAAGACTCATTTGATACTTCTGTCTTTGATACCAAAATAGCGGAGTTGAAAGCTAATATTAAGGATTTTGAAAGTCATGCCCAGGAGGTTAAAATTAAGAAATTCCAGTGTGACACCAGAGATTATGAAAATAGCTGGGTATACCGATGGTGTTCTGCCCAGAAGTTTAATAACAATAAGGGGTTTTTTTTAATAAAAAGAAAGTGTCCTGGGTGGACCTTACAATTTCTAACTCAGAAGAAGATACTGAAGATCGGGAGAATGAGGGGACATCTGGTTCAAACAAGGATCGTCCTTTTTTAGACAGGAGAGCAAAGAAGCTGTCCATAAGTTAAAGTTTACAGACAGGGTCCACAAAATGCAAGAGCAAAATTTAGTTATTAACCTTTCTTCGAGGCAACTAACCAGCTCAGAAATGGAAGTACTTCAATTATGCCTAGGGCAGTGTTCCCTCTAAGGTGAGTTAGTGTGAGCTAGCTCACAGTTGTTAGCCCCTAGCTCACACATTTTTGTCTTAGCTCAGGAAGGATGGCTCTAGAGCAAACTAATTTATGCAGTAGCCAAATTGCTCGCTCACAGCTTTAATGCTAGTAGCTCACAAAGTAGAATTTTTGCTCACAAGACTCCACAGCTTAGAGGGAGCTGTGATTCCTTTCAGATCCGTATGGATTTGTTTAAATTTTTTCTGAGCATAAAATTGAGATACATGTTTTGGTAATTCATCTGAGAGTTCTGTTAGTAAATTTAGATTGAAATCTACATACATGCCTAATGTGACTGAACCACTTATTTTCGCCTTTAAGAAAGTAGTGCTCAGAGATGTTGAGGCTTTGGAGAAAACTTCTTTTAAGAAATGGTATAATTTAACTTTTCAACAGTATAAGGCAACTTAGGGAGGATGACACGATTATAATCAAACCTGCCAATAAGGGTGGCAGGGTTGTTGTAATGGATGTGCCCATGTATTGTAACATGGTACAAGAACTCTTACAAGTCTCTGTTCATTTTAAAAAAAAAATTAAGATGGTGATCCTACTGCACATGTTATGAGAGTCATTTCTACAATGATCAATGATGCAGTAGTACAGGGTTTAATTGATGATAGAACTTCTAAATTCTTTGTGAATAACTTTCCTAGATGTCCTGTCTTATATGCTCTTCCTAAAATTCATAAGGGCAGAGCTCCACCCCCAGGCCGATCCCTTTTGGAGCCTCTGTCTCAATATCTTGACAGTTTTTTACAACCATTTGTACCACTCATTAACTCTTACATAAAGGATACTACTCATTTTATTCAGGTAGTTGAGTCTCTGTCTCTGGACATGACTAATCTCACATTAGTAGTAATGGATGTAACAGCTCTCTATAGTAACATACAGCAAGAGGAAGCCAGAATTATAATTGAGAATTACTTGGATAAACAAGATGATCTCTGGCCTCCTACATACTTCTTTATGCAGGTACTTGATGTTATTTTTAACATATTTTTAAAAAGTTCAATCTGAATTATTTTTACAAGTGTGTGGTGTCTTGATGGGAAGTGCTTGTGTGCCCTCTATTGCAAATCTATTTTGAGACTACTTTTTTTGTGATGTTCATGTTAATCCTTTTCATGAACATATGTTGCGTTATTATCATTACATTGATGGCATTTTTTTGTCTTTTTGACAGAGCTGACATAATTCCTGCTTTTGTGGATTGGTACAATTCTTTGCACCCATCTAAAGTTTAATTTTGAAAGTAGTCCCTCCTGTATTAATTTTTTTGGACACCACTGTTTTTGTTTTGAACCAAACTAAATTAGGGGTTAAGCTCTACCATAAACCCACAGATTGCAACTCTCTC
This sequence comes from Gekko japonicus, assembly GCF_001447785.1. Classification (NCBI taxonomy): domain Eukaryota; kingdom Metazoa; phylum Chordata; class Lepidosauria; order Squamata; family Gekkonidae; genus Gekko; species Gekko japonicus. The sequence continues at coordinate 291,057 of NW_015163099.1, read as the reverse complement.
CTGCATTATAATTCCTTCCATCCTGTATATATTAAAGATAATCTTCCATACTGTCAGTTTCTTCGAACTAATAGAAACTCTACTAGTATGATGAATTACACAGCAGAATCTAACAATCTCATTAGAGTCTTTGTACAGAGGGGGTACACCAAAGAGTTAATTTTTAGAGCCAAGAGGTCAGATATGTTAACTAGGGATGAAGTTTTTACACAACAAAAGCTTTTACATACATCTCCCTTCTCTAGTGCATTACAATTCTCTCCAAGATCAAATAGGTTTGTTAGCATACTCCCCAGACATTGGCACATCCTACAGCATTTACAGGGGTGTTCTGATTTTCCTAAAATAGGATATAAAAGGAGTTCCAACATTCAGGATATGGTTTTTCATTCTGATAAGAGTAATTTTCAGTCCAAATCTAATTTGCCGTCAGGGCATTTCAAATGTGGTAAAAACTGTTTAGTGTGTCAACACACCACCCAGACTAACAAGATCACAATAAACAATTTCATATGGAGACTGAAACAATTCACTAATTGTGAATCAACAAGAGTGGTCTACATTTTATGGTATGTGGGGTCTACCATGAAGAGTTTTAAACTCATATATTGGAGCATATGTGAGACTTAAGAACCATGATGCTCCCATTGTGAGCCACTATTTAGATCAAAGGAGCTGCGGTGTGTCAAGTGGTTAAGACACTGAACTGCAGGTTGTGGAAGGTCAGCAGTTCGAGACCTGAGTTGCTGCATGACGGAGTGACTGCCCATTTCTAGTTCCAGCTCCTGCCAACCTAGCAGTTTGAAAGCAAGAAATTGCAAGTAGATAAATAGGTACCACTTCGGTGGGAAGGTAACAGCGTTCCGTGCGCCTTGGTGTTTAGTCAATGTCGGCCACATGACCATGGAAACGTCTTCAGACAGCGCTTGCTCTTCGACTTTGAAACGGAGATGAGCACCACAGCCCTAGAGTCGGATTCGACTGGCTTTCGAGCAAAGGAACCTTTACCTTTTCCTATTTAGATCAAAAGCATGAATTTAATGGTGTACAATGTTTGACAATCTACAGGGTGGTTAGTAATAAGACATATTCATTTTTATATCATTTTTTATTTTTAAAGACAAAACAAACATGTAGGAGGGAAAAATATTCTTACAGATTCTTGTTTAACATAGTCATCCCTAACAACTGGTATACTTATCTATTTCAAGAGAGAGAGAGAGAGAGATTGGATTTATACCCTTCCCTTCACTACCCGAAGGTGTCTCATAGCAGCTTACAATCTCCTTTCCCTCTCCACAACAGACACCCTGTGAGGTAGGTGAGGCTGAGAGAGCTCTCCCGAGAACTGCCCTTGAGAGAACAGCTCTGAAGGAACTTGTGAATGACCCAAGGTCACATCAGCAGCTGCATGTGGAGGAGTGGGGAATCTCTTGCAAATGTATCAAAGTTATACTTTGTATGTTCTTTGTATGTTCTTAAAGAGTTTTATGCATCTGTGTAGTTTATTTGCTATAGTCTTCAAACCACTTGTAGAATCTTGACCATGTATTGTCAACGACATATGATATTCATGATGTTGAGAGGGAGGGTTGCAGCACAGTGCAACACAGCAGACAAGCCAAGGTGCGCTCCACGAGCTTGCCAACTCCTTTGTTCCTTTTTGAGGAACCATATTGCTCCCTCAGGAAGAGAGGTGCAGAGCAAGGGGCTTGATTTGGGCTCCCCATACCGTGGCACCGTGCAGGTTGAAGTTCAGGATCACCCCCAACGCAAAGGACATTGGAGAACGCTCACAGCGACATGAGCGCCTAGCTGTCACTTCCCAATTTTTTTGGGGGGTAGAAACCCTGCCTGAATTTGAACTCCAATACCAACATGAGTAAAAGACTCTTTGCTAATTAAAAGACCATAATTCATCTTTGGAACAGGAGCATCAGCCCGTTTAAACTTTAAAACTACTTAAGAGTGAGGTGGGAGGTTCCCCCCCATCCCTTTTTTATCAGTGGCCGGCTGTAGAGAATTTAAGCTATGCTAAGTGGTGATTTCTAAGGGCTGGAAATAAAGAATGTTCTTTGACTTCTGTGAGCCTACTACTTAAATAAACCATAATTAAAAGAAGATTGTAGACCTTGCACCGTATTCTTCCCCTTTGTGGGGTGGAGTTTGGAATTATAATTAAAAGAAGACTGTAGACTTTGCAACGTACCCCGTTTTTCCCCTTTGTGGGGTGGAGCTTGGAGTCGTTTGCTTCTTTTTAAATTTTACAGGTTTTCTGTTGTTTGGAATCAAGAAGATACTGTATTTCATTTGGGAATTACAAAATTTAAAATGGAATTCTGCTTCAACTGCTTCAACTGAATGGCATCTGTAAGACTATTACCTTTTTGGTTTGACTTGTCAATCCCTTTACCAACACTTCAGGCTTCCAATTAGACTAAAGTATGCTTGGCTTCTGCTCCTTACCTTTCGTGTTTGATTGTATTTTCTGTGTTCTATTGGTGAGGTTCAAATAGGGAGGAAGTGAACTCGAGAATTCTGTTCCCATAACATAGTTGTGGTGAGATATATTCTAGTTGGGTCTATCCAAGATTAATTTGGCTGTTTAAAAGATAATGGTTTATGGTGTTCTGAAAACAGTCTTGTTGCATAAACATTAACTTGTCTTGGGAGGGAAGGAAACTGTAAACTGTGGCCTGTTTAAAAGAAGAGGGGTTTTTCTCTTTTTTCTTGATACTATTTTAAACTTGGAGCAAAATGTCTGCGAGCAATAGGCCTGTTAAACCACCCTCAGGTTCACCAGGTGTACTTAAATCAGTGGCTTACAGCCTACCATCTGCTACCGCCAAAGACTTACAAGTGTTAATTCAGGAGACAATTAAGATGGCAATTTCTGAAGCTGTGGACCCAATTAAAGAATCTATGAAAGAAATAATGCAACAATTCTGCAATCAAATGGAAGGGCTGCAAAAACAAATAGCAGATAATACACAAAAGACAACAGAATTAAACAAATCAACTGAGAAGATGAAGGATAAAATGGAAGAAATGAATATTAAACGGATTCCAAGCAGACTATTCTGGAACAGGATTTGATGAGACTCCAAATAGACAGAGCAGCGTTTATATTGAGATTCCAAAATATCCCAGAAGAAAAAGATGAAGATATTAGAAAGAAGATGGGACATATCCTAGCAAAATATATGGGGACAGAAGAGATAGAAAAGGTTCTGGAAGAAATTGGCACTGTTTATAGGATGAATTTGGCGTATGCCAGAAGAAATCAGCTACCCAGAGAGGTGCATGTAAGGTTTCATAAAAGGGTCCTGAGAGATTAAATCTTAAAGACATCAAACAAAATCCCATTAAAGATAGACAACACAGAAATAAAGATCTTAAAGGAAATCCCTTGGAGAGTTAGGGGGAAAAGAAGAGAATATCTAAACCTTACAGAGATATTGAGGAAGAATGAGATTCTTTATAGATGGACCCTTCCAGAAGGTCTAGTTTTCTCCTTCAGAGGTAAAAGACACAGAATTAACTCAACATTCAAGGCAGAAGACTTTTTAAAAACGTATGGAGTGGGACTTCAAGCTGATAAAGTCAGCACAGAAAATTCAGAAGAAGAACAGGAAGAAGAAGAAGACCCCATACAAGGAGCATCAGGAACAACTGGGATAACTTTACCCACAATTAAGAAAATAGAGAACAAACATACAAAGAGGTTTACACGGAAACAATTGAGAGAACAACAGGAGTTACAATCACAGATTCAATCACAAAATTCACAGAGGAACAAAGAAAAATATTAAATCGATCAATAACGTTATCTGAATTGTCAGAAGCTGTAAGAAAACAAAAAGGGGGGGACTCTGGGCACAGACAGATTACCAGCAGAATTTTACCATCTGTTTGAAGACCAATTAATAATTCCGCTTAAAGATGTCAAAATGTAAAATTCGAAGGGAAGATCTCAGATCCTTGGAAAGAAGCCTTGATAACACTGATACATAAACAGAATTCAGATGAGAAAGAAATTAAAAACTATAGACATATTTGGTTGCTGAATGTGGACTATAAAATTTATACTTTAGTTTTAGCATCTAGAATGAAAAAAGCATTGTCACAGATGATTCATAAAGACCAAGCGGTGTTTTTTTACCGAAAGGACAATTGAGGAACAATGTGAGGATGATATTAAATGTTTTGGAGTTTTATGAAGCACACCCAGGAAAACAAACGGCTTTGATTTTTCTAGATGCAGAGAAGGCTTTTGATAATGTCAATTGGAATTTTATGCTTGAATTACTCTCATATGCGCAAGCAGGTACAGATTTTCAGAAAATGGTTGAAGCAATTTATACTAAGCAGCAAGCAAAGATTTTGATTAATGGCGATTCATCACAGAATATTGAGATTCATAAAGGGATGAGACAAGGTTGTCCCCTTTCACTGTTGTTTATTTTTGTTCTTGAAGTTTTAAATGATGTAATTAGAATGGATCAACAAATTTCAGGTCGTAAATTAAGATGAGAAGAGTATAAGCTTTTAGCATTTGCAGATGACTTGGTGTTTATTTTAGAGAATCCTCTTAACTCTAAAAGGTAAAGGTAAAGGTTCCCTTGCTCGAAAGCCAGTTGAATCCGACTCTAGGGTTGCGGTGCTCATCTCCATTTCAAAGCCGAAGAGCCAGCACTGTCCGAAGACATTTCTGTGATCATGTGGCTGGCATGACTAAACACCAAGGTGCACGGAAAACCAATCATTTTGACAAAAAATATGATAAAAACACATTCTCCTTTTACAAGAAAAAACAGGCTTGGAAATTCAAAGTAAAATTAAATATTTAGGAATAAATATAACAAACAAGTGTAGCTCTTTGTTGGAGAATAATTATAAAGAACTACTAAAATCTATCAAGAAGGACTTAAAAAATGGCAAAAACTTCAAATATCAGTAATGGGAAGAATTGCTACCATTAGAATGTATATATTGCCAAGATTGATGTTTCTATTCCAGAGGTATTTCAAAGAACTCGATAAAATTCTGTCAAAATTCATTTGGCAAGGGCAGAAAGCAAGAATAAAACTTAAAGCTTTACAAGACTCTAAAGATAGAGCAGGCCTCGCTCCTCCAGACTGGCTACTTTACCATAATCTTAGTTTTTTTGATGTTGAGTACTGAACTGGATTAAATAATAGATTATGCTAGAAAACCAGAGATTGTTAAAACTAGAAGGACATGATCTTTTATTAGGTTGGCATGCATTTTTATGGTATGGAAGAGAGGGCTTTCAGAAATACTTTAAGCAACATTGGATTAGAGCCTCCTTCATGAATGTGGGAGACAATAAAGACCAATTCTACAACAAGTTTCCAAAATGGGTTGCACCTCCAGAATCCTTTACAAATCCTAATGTGTACCAAGAAGAAGAAATTACAAAAATAACCTGAAATTAGTGCAAAGTTTTACATGGTGGCAAAAGGTACAAATGGAATCTAGATATGCTAAAGATAAAGCTTTTAAAGATAAAGCTTTTATGACAACCTTTTAGAAGTAGATAAGATTTTATTGTATGTGGAACAAAAATTTGTAAAAAAATGTATATTCTGTTGTCAGAATATAAGATGCAAGAAGTGGCAAAAGATGTAATGATTCAATGGGCAAAGAATTTGGGACATAATATAGACTAAATCAGTGGTCACAGATCTGGAAGCCATCTCCCATAAATAGAATATATATAAAATGTTCTATAGATGGTATATTACTCCTGATACACTTGCTAAAATTGATCCGAAATGTTCGAATGAATGTTGGAAATGCCAAAATAAGGTGGGATCCTTTTATCATATGTGGTGGTTTTGTGATAAAGCCAAAAACAAAAAAGGCTTGGATACACAAAATATTGCAGAAGATTGTAAAATGTTCTATACCCTTTGTATCAGAAATATTTTTGTTAAATATTTTACCTGAAAGTTGCAAAAAAAATTATTCTTATTTGATTTTGTATGTAGTTACTTCTGCCAGAATTTTATATGCAAAATATTGGAGAAGAGTGGAAACTCTTACCAAAGAAGAGATTATAAACAAAACACTGGAAGCAGCAGAAATTGATAAATTGACTTTATTATTGAAAAATCACCCAGAAAAAACATTTGAGAATACATGGGCAAGATTCTACATTTGATTGGAGAATTACAACTCAAAAGTTATAGTCAAATAAAACATAGGTGAGGATACAGAGATGAGAATTTGCTATATTAGCAACAAAAAACTAAAAATTTCTGAGATGAAATATTTGATTAATATGGTTTAGTTATAAGGCATAAATATGGTAATTATCTGAAAGATTCCCCCCATGTATGTATGTATGTGTGTTGAGTGTGTGTATGTAAAATTCAATAAAATACTGATATTCATGATGTTTACAGACTATTACTTCAAAAGGAGGCTTTTTAATACATAAATCTAATACAGTATCTCCTCATGGTTTAAATGTATCCTTGGACCTTAGTTCATTTTTATAAATGGTATATTTGTGGTTATTGTAGTTTGGACTCTTGTTCATTCTATAATTGATGGTGTGTTGTTGATATTTTCACAAGTAGGATTTTTATAATTGGGCTTTTGGGCATGTGTGCTATGTTGAGATTTTCCTTTGAATTCTGTAATGTTATTCAATGTTTTGAAATTGTTAAGATTGTAAATGCTGTACTCTTCTGGAAGTTATTTTACAATCTGGTTCAGAATTTAAACAATCAGCATCGTTATAGTTATAGTTGTTAACTGTGTGAGATTTTGTAAGTACTGTCCCTTTAAAATTTTCTTGGAATCATCAGTGTAGCTGTGGTTTATTAGAGTGATCTTTCTGGGTTGTTTCTGTGGAGAACTGGAGAAGCCTTTTACAGAATTCTTGCCTTGTTCATTGTAGCATTGTGAGCTTTGGGTGAGTGCCGCAAGCTAGCTCCCCCCCCCCGATACTATGTAAAATATATTGTGTTATATTGTATTTGTAATTCAGTTCCAGGAGAAATAGTTTGTCTAAAGAAGAATTTCTCGAAACACACAAGTTTTGCCTGGGAAGCATGTTGCATTGATGTTTGCTGTATCTCTTTCTGAAAGCAAGACAGCCTACAGCATGGGTGTCAAACTCATTTGTTATGAAGGCCCAGAGGTCATTTCGGGGGGGGGGATCGCGGGGGATCGCAGTTCCCCCGGGTGAGGTATGGGGGCGGGGCACATGATGAAGCCCCGCCCCCTGCTTCCAGCCGCCCCGCTTCTGGCCCCCTTTCAGCCAGGAGGAGGCAGGAGGAGGGTAAGTTGCTTCCTCCCTGCCTCTCCCCACCCCTGCCTGCC
>NW_015163099.1:265851-283624 GCF_001447785.1 Gekko japonicus | reverse complement strand
GCGGCCGGGACCGTTGGGGGCGGGGGGTGTGGCCTTATGACACACTTCCGGTGATGTCAGGGGGTGTGGCATATGCTAATGAGTTATGCTAATGACCCCTGTGAAGGCCAGATCTGACATAAATGAGACCTTGTTGGGCCGGGCCATGTGTGTCATAAAATGTAATGCCAGTTAGCAGAGATATAAACTTTATAAAGGACACAAACACAAAGAGTTTTGTATTTAAAATAAAAACATTCTTAAAACATTAGCACTCTTACAATATTTTGTTTATTTAACAGTGTCTGATAACTGACACCTCTTGCTCTGAATTATTGCACCAAAATGTCTGTGCTGTTGCAATCTTGAGTATGCTGTTCAGGTGTGTATCTGTAAGCTGCAAACCTATGATGACGCAGCAACAGCAGAACTGGAAGAAGCAGCAGAAGACAGCCAGTTCCACTGCGGGCCTGATAGAAGCCCTCTGGGGGCCTGATCCCCCCCGGGCCGCATGTTTGGCACCCCTGGCCTACAGCATTCGCACTGATATTCGCTGCATCTCTTTTCTGAAGCAAGACAGCCTACAGCATTGAATCCTGTCTGCATATTCATCTCTGTAGTTGTGGACTTTCTTATAAAATATATATTGTTCTTTATTTCATTGTTACCAGTGTACTATAATTAATAGGTTGCACTAGGTCTTTACTGTATATTATAAGAATATAATTTAATCGAATATATGAAGTTATAGTAGCATATCAGAACTGTGTGTTTTGTTTGAACAGTGTTTTCCCGCATTTACTCAACCTCCAGGTGAAGCCTGGACATCTCCTGCAATTACAGCTGATCTCCAGATGACAGAGATCAGTTCCCCTGGAGAAAACAGCTGCTTTGGAGAGTGAACTCGATGGCTGAGGTCCCTACTTTCCCCAAGCCCTGCCCTCCCCAGGTTCCACCTCCAAATCTTCAAACATTTCCAAAGCCAGAGCTGGCAGCCCTAAATGATAATGATATGGCCTATTTATATTAACTCACAAATAGAATACTAGCATGGTGGAGTGGTTAAAAGCAGCAGACTCTAATCTGAAGAACAGATTTTTATTCCTCACTCCTCCACTTGAAGCCTGCTGGGTGACCTTGTTCCAGTCACATCTCTCAGAATTCTCAGCCCCACCTACCTCACAAGGTGACTGTTGTGGGGAGAGGAAGGGAATGCAATTGTAAGCCGCTTTGAGACTTCTTAGGGTGTTCATGTGTCTGTTCTGGCCTGGCTGTAGTTGAGGCCAGGATGAGGGAACAAAGTAATGGAAGTCTACCAAGGGAATATGCAGCCTCCTCTGTGGCTCAGAATCAGTATACCTGACACCTGAAGAATCCTACTTCTGGTAATGATCTTGACATTCTTGAAAAAAGGCAGAAATTGAGTTAATTGGCAAATCTGATTTGTTTTTACTTTGGAATATAATGATCTCTGTTTGTTTTAGGTACGGAACAAAATAGTTGTTACCGCAGGATGCTTGGTGTTTGTTAATTGTGCACCTTTCGTTTGCATTGAACCTGACAGGTTATATATTCCGTATTACAATTATTTGTGGTTGGTGTAGTATTTTGGTTAAGAGCACATAAAATCATCTGATGGTCTCCAGTTTAAATCTCATCCAGTCATGAAGTTTATGTGTTGTTTTAGCCATATTGCTTCTAAATATCAGATCTTCACCAGCAATATGGATAGTTTGTGTGCTGTTTGTGACAACTCTGTACCCTTAATCCAGGTCAGTGTTTCAGACTACCTTAGTGTACACCAGTATTTAGTGTGGGCAAGAACCTTGAAAAAAGGAAATTGTTACTGCAGCTCCACACAGCGGAAGACTGAATTATTAAACTATGCTCCTGTTTAAAACTATGCTATCTTCTTATCCCAATGCCTAGCGTTAAAGATGCAACATCTTGTTTTACAGAATTATTGTAAACATTAGTAAGGTTATATATATTAAATCTGTGAAAAGATATACTATGCCTTTGTACATATGTGGATTTGTATTGTATTGGGATCTTATCCAAGAAACGTAGAGTGACATATATGAGATTTATCCCATTTATCTTTGTAATAACCTTGTGAGGCAGATTAGGCTCAAGGAGAGTGATAAGTCCTCCTCTGCCTTATCAGTCGGCAGTTGGTTGGATGCTCTTCAGTTCAGCAGTGGGGACTGGGAGATTTATGTAAGCTTGGCTGTCACAACTCCATGCTGTGGCTACAGGTCTCACTTTGAATGGCTCACTGGGAACCTAAGTATTTTGGCCTTATGAATGGGTAAGAAAGGTAGGTGAGATTCCCCTCCTACTGTTTGCTGTTAAAGTAGTGAATATGGAAGTGCTGGTTAATTCTTCAAGTGAAATGGTTAAAAGTGCACTTTAATATAGAAAACTTTTATTTCCTATCTGTAAAGCTGAAACGTTATTAGACAGTGACTCTATGTTAAGAACCAGTAGTATTTGAAAGTCCTTTTTTATCACATTTGCTGGATGGGGCTATTGGCTGGTGAATCACAATACTGTCATTCTGGTTTTCTCCAGGATGCAAAGAATTACTTTAATTAGTTACTGCCTCAGGATACTACTTGTGATCTTTCTCCCTGTTACCCCATACACTAGGGATGTCAAACTCATTTGTTATGAGGGACAGATCAGAAATGAATGGGACTTTGTCAGGCGTGAGACATGTGTGTCATAAAATGTAATGCCAGGTGGCGGAGATATAAACTTCATAGAGGACACAGATGAACACAATTAAAGATTTTTTTTAAAGCGTTAAATACAAACATGCTTAAAATATTGACACTCTCACAATATTTTGTTGCTGGTGCCCCCGTGCTGCCTGGAGAGAGGAGCAAACCTTTTCCCTAGCCCGCTCTCATGGTCAATGCTCTGAGCCTAGGACCCAGGGAAAAACATGAAATGGCTGGGCATTGCGAGCTTTTGTACATAAGTTGCTTCAAGTGCTGGTCAAGAACATGTGAAGACATCATGACACAGGGTGTGGGCTATGTGTTTGTCTACAAAACTGCTGTCTTCCCCAGAAAAATAACTATAACTCCTATGAGGCAGTGCAAGAATATCTGGGATGCCTATGTTCAAAATTTCCCATCTACAAAGAAAATGTGCTGGGTGAACTTGGTCTGGACACAAACTCTCAGCCTAATCCACCTTACTGTCTTGTTGTTATTCTTCATCAATTTGAGGACATGAATACAGTGAAAAGGAATAGGATGGGAGAGGGAGGCGGACCCAGTTGCACCTGGAAGAGCCACAACATAACCAGCCCAACAACACACACACACACACACTGTAGCAAGCCACAGGAAAGCTCACATCTTGAATAAAATTTTGTTGCCACTGGACTCAAACCTTGCTTCACACAAACACACACACATACACTAGCAAGGTGAGGGGGAGGTAGGCCCAAGCAATGAGGGGGTGGGATTTGCATGACAAAAGACTGGAGGGGCATTCGGCCCCATCCACTTCATTCATGGGGGGTGAGGAAAGAGAGCCTCAAAGTGCACGTTCTCCTTGATATCTGAAAAAGTGGTTCCCTTCCCTTCTCTCCCTCTGGCCACTTTCTTGTGGGCTGGATTAAAGCCCTGGGTGGGGCATTTCTGGCCCACAGGCCGTACGTTTGGCACCCCACCCCACACTATGTAAGAAAGAAAAGCGACACTCTAAAAAAATGACAGGAGCAGACATTTCTGCAGTCCTTCCCTCCTTTCAATTAATAAAATGATTGAAAATTCTAAAATGCTTAACTGTTATTAAATTGTAGATCTAGTAGAGTTTTAACTGTAGTTTTATGATTGAAAAGGGGATTTAAATCAGCTCCTGCCAGGCATGCTAACAGCAGTGTACCAGATTATTTTGCTTGGCACCCAAGGCCAGATTTTTGCCCAAGCAATTGAGGCACTGGCAGCACTATTGGGGGCCAATGAACATAGGCAATGGACATAGTTTATACCTGTTTGTTATTGCAGACAATTACTATATCTGCTTGATTGGGTTGTGTACAATGGGGAATTTAAACATTCAGCCTGTGGCTAGATGTATTCCAAAGGGCACCTTAAACCTCAAGCAAATACCTAAATGCAGGGAAAATAGGACCCAGGATGGAAGGTATATTGTAGTAGTAGTATATCATATGCTAACTGGTAGAACAACGCTTGAGTCCTGTGGCACCTTTAAGACCAACTTAGAGTAGCCTGATACCTGTGCTTCGCTACGGTATTTAAGTTCCATAAATCTAGTTATAATACTGATGATGTGAAGTTTGAAATGTAACATTTGTTGTAGGAATTCTAATGAAGAAGATTGTAGTGTAAGAAATGAAGTGAGACATACGTACTTTCCCCCCTCTCTCACATTCTACTGAAGGACCTCTCTGTAGACTACATTGGTGGTTCTGCCCTCAGGTGCTAGGATCACCAGACTGCTTGGTGAGCTCACTCTGCAGCAGGCCATGTGTGAAGCAGTCATCTGTTAAGTCAACTCCTGCCACCTTCCTTGAAAGTGATGGCCTCTCTACTTGTGTTCCTGGATTGTTTTGCTCATATGGAGACTGTGTTGTTCTGAGCACCTCAGGGTGATCTTGTTGGTACTTGGCCTGCGCAGCTCAGTGCACCGCAGGAGTACTATGTACAAATGTCTTTGCCACATTCCTAAGTTGCCTCCTCCTTGTAGCGTTGGTTTATCTGGATCAACGTTTGCCAGGAGCTTTCTTGGGTACAGCCATGAGAGGTGTGAGGGGGAGTTGGTGTAAGGGAGTAGTGATGTGGTGGACATTTCTTCAAGTTCGTGAGGGAGGCACACATCGAAATGGCTCCTAGAAAGGTCCTTTACTATCTCCCCATGAACATTCATTAAATCAATTGCTATGCTGGCTTTTTGAAAAATGTCTATTCAGGAGTCTTGAATTCCTGATTTCTGTAACTGTCCTCAACTCTCTGCTGTTTCTTCTAACTGTGTTTTTACCTCAGAAGATTGAGATCCACAGCTGAGCAATCAGAGGGAGGTGGGTGCAAGTAGGCAAGTTTTACCTCAGAACTCTGAACTACACAGTTGACCAATCTGGGGGAGGGCAAGGAGGCAGAAGCCTGTCAGGCACATGGAAAACAATTGGGGAAACACATTTTGCCCCCTGTTTTCTATTTGGGTTTTTTTGATGTCATGGTAGGAATGCACTCCCCTTATTTTGGGTTTCTTGGTGCAGGGGTTTGGCCTGGGCAATGAATTGGGGGGAAGGGCATACCCCCCCTTTTTTTTTTTTACAAAAATGCTTCTCAATTTATGTTACATTTAAGAAGTGGTACATAACTACATATTCAAAACACCATCCGAGCAATAAGATATTAAGCAAGTTCATATCAACCAATTCTCTAGAACCCACATTTTGAGAAGTTAAATAACCTAATAAAAGAAACCACTTTTCTACAAATTTGGGGTATATTTCTATAGTGGGTTGGAGTGTGGCTAAAGCCATTCGTGAGGCTGGGCCAGCAGCATCGCTAAGGTGATCCTGCTGGAGTAGCATCCCTGATGGATTAAAGTACCCTGACCCTGCTCTTAAACTGGTGGGCAGGCAGGAAATGCTGCTGGATGTGTCAGCCAAGGAGGCCAGGCAGGCAAGAGGATGGAATGCAGGAAAAGGGAAGATAGCAGACATTTGGATATACACACACACAAATACTATATATGTGTGTGTGTATATGTCTATAAAAAGCCGAGCGTATTGGCACTTGCCGGCTCTACCATTGGCTGTGCTGTGTGCTCCATCAGCCACTGGCCCACTCAAGGGTACTCGCATGCCATTGGCTGGGTGCTGGGTCCACTCCTCCCCTTGCCCACTGCCGGCTTGGCCATTCGCTGTCTGAATAAACTGCTAAAACTGCTGTGTAGCTCACTTTCCCCTCAGTGGTATTTGCTAGGCAAACAAACTAGTTCTGCCAGTAAAAAGGCAGGGGCAGGAGGCTCTTTCCAGGCCTACTTTGGCCTTTGTGGGAAACTCATTGGAGCCAGTCCTGACTAGGGTTGCCAGCTCCAAGTAGGGAAATTCCTGGAGATTTTGTGATGGAGTCTACGGAAGCCAGAGTTCAGGGAGGGGAGAGGCCTCAGCTGAATAGAATGCCACAGAGTCCACCCTCCAAAGCAGTTATTTTCTACAGGGGGAGACCTAGGTTCTTGCTGTGGAAACTGGGTGGGTGATTTTGGACCAGTCACAGCCTTTCAGTCTAACCTACCTCACAAGGTTACGTAGATCAAAAGGGGGAGAGGAGAATGATGTAAGCTGCTTTGGTCCCCATTGTGGAGAAAGACTGTACTTTTCCTCCTTGTTGTCAATCTCCAGGTGAGGGCTGGAGATCACTCAGAATTACACTGCTCTCCAGATGGCAGAGATCAGTTCCCCTGGAGAAAATGGTGGACTCTGTGTCATTATACTCTGCTGAGGTACCCACCCTATGACAGCCAGTGTGACATAGCAGTGCTTCAGAGAAGGGTCCGCCAAACCTAGGTTCTTGCTGTGGAAGCTGATTGGGTGATTTCAGACCACTCACAGACTTTCAGCCTAACCTACCTCACATGTTTATTGTGCAGATCAAAAGGGGAAGAGGAGACTGATGTGAGCTGCTTAGGTCCCTACTGCGTAGAAAGACTGTACATTTCCTAGGTAGAGGCTGCAGGGAGGGGGCAGGAGATGGAAACCTGAAGTCAGAGGGGTAGATAATGGTACATTGATGGTTGGCTGGTAAGGAGATAGGGTTGCCAATTCCAGATTAGGAAATTCCTGGAGGTTTGAGGGGTGGATCCTGGAGAGCATGGGGTTTAAGGAGGGGTGGGACCTCAGACAGGTACAATGCATAGATTCTGGAGGATCCCACCCCAACCAATGCACATCAGGGGAAGCAGTTGGGAATGCAAGGAGACCAGGGCAGTGCCATGGACCCAGCAATTCCCCCGGTCTCAGAGGAACCAGTGCACATAGTATGAAAGATTTGTCTTCACTTACTGTGAAGATTTCTTCTCAGTAGTCTGGGAATGGGGCAGTCCTACCCACCCAGTTTTTGGGGGGGTGTTAGAACTGGGAGGAGCACATTTCTAAGTTCCTCTTAGATGTTAAGGCATAGAAAAGGGAGATATTAAAAAAGAGTGGAAGTTAGGACAGGGGGTATGGACCTTCGTCTAAATCACTGGGATGACACGAAATTGCAATGCCAGTTGTTCCAAAAGTTGAGTTTCACTACTGCTAGGGAGAAGTGTTCTTTCCTTGTTTTAGTGTGATGTTGGGGGATGTATGGCTTGGAGATGACTGGGGTGGTCCCCAGGGACAGGCCCCTCCCCCTTCTAGATCGATCTGAAGAAACTGACCCTGTTCTGGAGGAGGAGCCTAATCCCAAGAAAGTGAAGACAAATCTTCCATTTTTATCACTTTCTGTGTAAAGTAGTATTTTCTTTTGTCCGTCCTGAACCTACTGCATATCAGCTTCATTGAATACCTTTGAGTTCTAGTATTTTGGGAGACAGAGAAAAAGTTCCCTTTGTCAATTCTCTCTACCCCATGCATAATTTTATAAACCTCTATCATGTCCCCCCTTAGTCATCTCTTTTCTAAACTGAAAAGTCCCAGACTCTAGCCTTTCCTCACAGGGAAGGTGCTCCAACCCCCTAATCATCTTGGTTGCCCTTATGATGATCTCACCGTCTTCCCTCCCTCACACACAGGATTTTCCTTTCTGTCTACTTTCTTGCTGAGCTGCCCCTTTATCTATTTGTCTATGGCTGTCTCACCCAGGCACTTTATTGTGTTGCTTTGTGTGTGTTTGTGTGTATCCCCACACATGCTGACCCTACTCAGGGAACTGAGGGAAGAAACAAAAATCACCTTATATTCTGCTTTTGAAATGGCACACAAGAGGGTTTGCCTTAGTAACAAAGGTCAGATGAGAGTGTTTTAGTGGCTGTCATCAGGGGGAAGCCAAGATGGATTTGGACATCTGGTGCCTCACCTGAAAGCCCGGAGGAACAGCTCCATTTTACATGACCTGCAGAATTGTAACAAGTCCCACAGGGCCCTGATCTCAAGTGGGAGCTTGTTCCACCAAGCACAGGGCAGGGCTGAAAAGGCCCTGGCCACACTTGAGGTTAATCAGATGTCCTTTGGGCCATGGACAGCTAGAAGATGTTGATCGCTGGAGAGTAAGGCCCTGCAGGGCACATATGGTGAGAGGCAGTTGCAGAGATATGCAGGTCCCTGGCTGCATAGGGCTTTGCGGATCTGGTACTCTATTGGCAACCAGTGCAGTTGGCACAGCATGGCCTGAATGTGCCCCCGCATGGACATTGCCATCAACATCCATGCTGCTGCATTCTGCACTAGCTGCAGTTTCTGGATCAGGTTCAAGGGCAACCCCACGTAAAGCGAGTTACTATAATCCAGTCTGGTAGTGACTGTAGCCAAGTCCTGGGAAGTGAGATAGGGAACCAGTTGCTTGACTAGCTGAAGATGATAAAAGGCTGATAGAGCAACGGTGGCAACTTGGACCTCCATAGAAAGAGAGGCATCCAAGACTACTCCTAAACTCTTCACTCTTGGCGATGGCACCAACGGTGTTCCATCGAAGGTTGGGAGCTGGATTCCGAATCCCAAACTCCCACAACTCAGGTGCAGGACCTCTGTTTTGTTGGATTGAGTTTCAACCATCCCTGTTGTAACCAACCAATGATGGCCTGTAGTGCCCTATTCAGTACCTTTGGAGTGGAATCTGACTGATCGTCCATCAACAGATAGAGCTGAGTATCATCATATTGATGACAACCCTGCCCATACCTCCAGGCCAATTGGGCAAGGGAGCACATATAGATATTAAATAGCATCAGGGAGAAGATAGCCCCTTACAGCACACCACATATTAGTGGGTGTCGCTGGGACAGTTCCTCTTCAAGTGCCATCCTCTGTCCCTGACCATACAGAAAGGAGGAGAGCCATTGTATTCCAACATTGGCAAGGTGGTGGGCCAAAAGATCATGATCGACGATGTTGAATGCTGCTGTTGTCAAGAAGCAGCAGCAGCACTGGCCCACCTCAATCCAGGTGTTCACTGTAGGTCATCCAAGAGGGTGACCAGTGCGGTCTCTGTCCCAAGGCCAGGGTGAAAGCTGGACTGAA
The DNA here is from genome assembly GCF_001447785.1 of Gekko japonicus. Classification (NCBI taxonomy): domain Eukaryota; kingdom Metazoa; phylum Chordata; class Lepidosauria; order Squamata; family Gekkonidae; genus Gekko; species Gekko japonicus. The sequence continues at coordinate 274,437 of NW_015163099.1, read as the reverse complement.
AGGGGTCCAAGATAGCAGTGTCATCCAAGAAAACCTTGAGTTGCTCTGTCACTTAAAGGAGAAAAGGTCAGGTGGAATCAGGTGAAGAATGTATTAGGTGAACAGATAATACAACTCAGATAACTTTTTATTCACACACCAGACAATTTGTTGCCAACAAGTAAATGTTTCTGCTATTCAACAAGGACTTTAAAACTTTGAGGAGAGAGGCTTTCTCTTCAGTTTCTGCTTAAACACTCAAGCATAGGTATCTATGTTTCTCTGACACATGAAGTTTAGAAGGCAGGAACATACAACCAAGTTCCCAAAAGCCTTCTCTATACATAGAACAGGGATCACTCCTCTTTTCTAGAAGCTATATAGCTTCTTAACTAGGCAGTGATCACTTCTCTTTACTAGAAGCTATTTTTCTTTTTTTGGTTTGAATGAGGATCCTCCTCAATCCACTCACTCTCTTAGCCTCCTTCCCAGTCCACAGTCAGTGCTTAAATATCTCTTCTTCAACTGTCAGTCCCCAACTGTCATTCCTTAACTGACTCTCTCAACAGAATTCCACTCAGACAGCCTGTCACTCAAAGGTTCTCTGTTAGGCATTAACCCTTGATAGTCCGTCACAGCCCTGCTCCATACTTTTTCCATCATTGCAATGTCCGTTTTGAGATACGGTGACCAGAACTGTACACAGTATCTAAATATAGCTGCATCAGGGGCATTATGATTATTGGCTGTTTTATTCTCAATCCTTTTCCTAATAATCCCTAACATTGAGTTGGCCTTTTTCACTGCTGCAACATACTGGGTTGACAGTTTCATTGAGCTATCCACTACGACCCCAAAATCGTTTTCCCTCTTGGCAAGTTCAGACCCCATTAGCCTATACTTGAAGTTAGGATTTTTTTGTCCCAATGTGTATCACTGTACACTTACCAACCTTGAACTTCATTTGCCACATCGTCACCCACTCACCCAGTTTGTGAAGGTCGTCTGGGAGCTCTTCACAGTCAGCCTTGGTTGTCACCATCCTGAATAATTTTGTATCATCTGCAAACTTGGCCACTATGCTACTCACCCCTAGTTCCAGATAATTTATGCATGAATTAAATAGTACAGGCCCCAATACTGATCTTTGCGGAACCCTGCTGCTTAAACAAGGTGGAGATAAATTTATTGGGACTTCAGTACAATGTAGGTAAGTCGTATCAAGTTTTCAATCTCCTAGTTTACTCATACATATTTTACATTTTGAATGAGAAAGACCTTACTCCTCATTTCATCTAATAGTTAAATAAAATATTTTAAGAAAATGTAGAGGTTTCATTTTGTATTTAGTTGAAGACAGTGAGTCTTAAGAACATGTACAATATGTGGTTTGGTGGGGTTTTTTTTTGGGGGGGGGGGTCAGTCCCTGGCCTGGGAATAATAAAAGGTAGATAGTCATAAGAAAGGATTAACACCAATGCCTTTGTGGAAGAGAAAAAGTTTCCTTAAATCACTTAAGTACTGATGACAGATTTCATAGGCCAGCTCCCAGTGGTTGTAACTAATGATTGCAACACCTGGTAAAGCTCAAGAAGAAGAAAGGTCAGAAGAATGAGGCAGTTAATGGTCAGGGCTCTGCTAATCTATGAAAGATTCTCTTAGTATTTAATCAGAGCTGAAGTTCATACTGATATTAACAAAATAATTTCAGAGAGCTGAAGGTTAGATCAGTCTCATCATGCCGTTGTTGCTACTTTAGTCCCAGGCAATGAGAGGTACTATGCATACTCTCATTTATGTATATAATACAGATTTGTACAAGATAAAGACATTGCATAATTTAAGAGTCAGCATATTGTGGACCCAGCACATAGGATAAGCAGGAAGATGGTGAGGCATCCCCAGCAAAAGGTATGCAAGAAAGACAACCAACACATTACTGTAATGGAAATTGCCACAATTTAATTGGTTACAGCAGATAGAGCCTTGGCACAGCATAGGGTCAATGGATCCAACCTGCCTGTGAGTCGATGTGCAGGCTACCTCCCTCCAGCTCTCCTGCCAGGGGAGTACCATGGAATGGCAGCATGTGGGAGTCCACATGGGTGTAGGCTACTGTGTGGTTTCCTCTGCCACTTGGAGTGAGGCCACCTTGACAGCCCCTGAGCTGGGCATGTCCCCTGCAAGTTCTCACCCCAAAATCCCTTAAGGGGATCCCCAAAGCTGGGGGTAAGTGGCACACAGGCCAATTTCCCCCAGAAATGGGTCTGGCCCCATGCTGACACCACCACATGAGGTGGGTGGGAACCCCAAGGAACTCACCCAGCTGACCTTGGTGGTGCAGCAGGGCCCTTTATATCCTTGGCTGGAGGATCTGAGGGAGAACTCCCTCTCTGCAGTCTTACAGCCCGAACCCTGCTCCCCCCAGCAATGTCAGACCGTGTCTTATTGGCAAGGCAAGGGAAGGGTTTTCCTGGGAGCCTGTACAGCTGCAGAGGCTTTCCTGGCTATTTACTGCAGCTGTGCCACAGACTGCCCAGTGGCCGGCAAAACAACCTCACCCTCCTCCTGCTTCCCACAGGCCTGCAATCAGCGTCCTATGTAAGTTCGGGGTCCTTGCATTCTGTTGCCCTGACCTTGATAGCCCAGGTTAGCCCAATCTTTTCCGATCCTGGAAGCTAAGCAGGGTCATCCCTCATCAGCATTTGGATCAAAGACCATCAGGATTGTTATGCAGAGGCCGGCAATGGCAAACCATCTCTGGAAGTCACCATAAGTTGGCTGCAACTTGACTGGGGGAAACATTCTATACCTGTTTTCATGGTAGGCTTGCCAAGTCCCCCCGTTCCCCGCCTTCGGTGGATCGGGCCCCGGGGGGAACTCCACCCCGATGTGCACGTCGCCCGGAAATGATGCGGGCACGCTGGGGGTGGGGCCATAGTCATCCGAGAGAAAACTCTATGGTTTTCCCTCAGATGGTCGTGGCCCCGTGCCTGGCGTGCCCGCGTCACTTCTGGGCGATGTGGATGAGGCACACGCACGCTCCAGCCGCCAGCCGGGAGTCTCCCGCTGCAGCTGAGTTCTCACTTGGCAACCCTATTTCATGGCTGGCCAAATCTTGTACCTTTTAAAACTGTGAATATACAGAATTCAAGTTCTATCTCTTTTTACAGTTGTTTTTCCCCACTTCTATTGGTATTCTCAGTTAAAAAGTCCCCAGAAAGATATTTTGTAAAATATCATTGAATCATATAGTACATTGAATTTAATGAAACTGGAAGTTTGAAATTAATGTATACAGTGATAGATTTTTAAGAGATATTAGTGATGTCACCAGAAGTGGCATTGCTGCATCGCCAGCAACACAACCCAAGGCCTATTTTTCCTATCAGTATATTCCCCACCTCCCGCCAGTTGTCAGGTGTACCTGGCAGCCCTACTTTTCTGGCATCTTTAGAATCTGTCTGTAAGCACCCTGTTCTCAGCCCTCCTTCTTCACAAGTGAGAGACAAAGCAAGTTTATGTTGTTTGACTCTTTAGTACACTCTGAATAACAGAGGTGATAACATGGTGAGTTTCCTAAAAAGAAACTGTTGAACTAGGAATGTGGCAGCAGAGGTAGCAATCTAGCCACATTGGTGTAGTGGTTAGGAGCACAAACTCTAATCTGGGAGATCTGGGTTTGATTCCCCACGCCTCCACATGCAGCTGCTGGTGAGACCTTGGATCAGTCACAAGTTATTTCAGAGCTGTTCTCTCAAGAACAGTTCTCGAAAGAGCTCTCTCAGCCCACCTACCTCACAGGGTGTCTGTTGTGGGGCGGGGAAGGGAAAGAAGTTTGTAAGCCACTCTGAGACTCCTTTGAGTAGTGAAGGGTGGGGTATAAATCCAATCTCCTCCTCCTCTTCTCCTTCTTCTTCCTCTTATCTGGACACAATTTTTGTATTTTAATGTATAAAAGGTACAGTTCATGAATGGGAAACCACCCCGTACAATTTGATTTGAACAGTACCACATTAATACCAAGATGATGTCAGTTATATGACCTCTAGCTATGATACAGGTAGATTTATCTTATGCTGTACACAGTAATGATAGAACACTGCATATTTTATTTTAAATACTGGTGTTTGTTTACCAATGTATACAGGGGTCATTTCTTAGAAAAAGAGGTGCAGGAGCTCATTAGCATAACTCATTAGCATGACTTATTTGCATATACCACACCCCCTGACATCACTGGAAGTGTGTCAGCAGGCAACACCCACTGCTCAGGCTCCACTGGACTGTTTTGCATTGCTAGCTATTGGGGGGGACGTGCAGATCTGTCCTCACAGAGGAGGGAGAGCTTGTCCCTGAATAAAACTTGGTCTTAAAGGTGCCATTGGACTGTTTTGGATGGGGGGGGGGCTCTGCAACTTACCTGGCTGCTTCTTGTTCTGACTGAGGGCTGCTGGGAGCAGGGGGGGGGGCTTGTTGCATGTTCCTGCCCCCTGGGCTCTTTCCTGCCGGAGCTCCACTCCTGTGCGCTCCTGCAGGAAATGACCCCTGAATGTACATATAGACAAACACATGTACATTTTGGGTTTTTAAAAATCTTTGTGAAGTCACTATGTAGATTAAAGAGAAACTAGTCACTATGAAAAAGAATTCAAATTATTCCAAACGTCCTGACAGTCCTGTATTACTTCTTTCCAGTTTAGCTGCTTTGACCATATTTATTTATTTATTTCATTAGATTTCTTGACTGCCCTCCCCCAGGTGGTTTACAACAGGGTAATTCAATACAATACAAATGATAAAACCAATTAAAACCACAAGACTACAATATTAAACAAACATACATATTTAAAACATTCCAAGAACAGATGGCATGTCTAGCATTCAGATTTTTTGGAGGGGAGAGGGAGGGAGGGAACCAGGCAGATGTAGGAAACTGTCGCTGGCTTCAACCAAAGGCATTCCTTTGAACAACTTCAATGTCAGACGCTATTGTATGCTCTTTTGATGATGGAACCATGTGTTCTATACTAAACTGGATTAGATGTTCATCAGAATCACAGCTTTTGGGCTTCTCTTTGCCCTTCATACAGGAGTCATTTTGGTTCTGGATTGGGCCATTCTCAAGATCCAGAACAAGGCTGTAATTTGCTTTGTTCAGGATTTCCCGTTGTACTGCCGCTGGGCTGTTGTCTATCACTTTCATTAGAGAAGAATATTTGAAGAAATCCATGGCTGAATGCAGTTTTTGTGAAGAAGACTTGAGTTGGTCCACGATGGAGGAAGAATTTCTCTGCTCGTTTTGGGAAGAGCCACCAAGTGGATTTGCCGGATTTGGCCTGTTTACTGTGGGCTGCATACCCACTTTATTAGAAGCTGGCTGTAAAGCCACCAGGATGTTATCATCTCTGCAACCTTTGGAGGGACTCCATCACCGAGCACTTCCCTAATGAAGCATTGCTGGCTCATGTAACACGAGAGTCTGCAGGTCCTCTTGAAAGCATCTTTCAGCTGCTTGAGCTCTACATCCGTCACCCTCTGCAGGACCTCATCGTAGCTGAGGAAACCGATGCAGGACTCCTTGTTGCCCATCACTTCGCCTCAGTCCATGGCGGACAATACTGCCACCAACGCTCACCACCCTGCTTGCTTTGGCTGCCGCTGCTTCCCCCGAGGCTTTGGCTTCTGCTGCTGCTGCTGCCACCGCCGCTTCTCTGGGCCTGTCTAGCCGTCCTCCCTCCACCCTAGTGCCACCATGGCCAGCGCTGCTGCTGAGCAGTCCGGAGAGGGAGGCTGGATGCCTCAGCCGTCTCCATGCCGAACCACGTGACATCGCCAACAACTGAGGCAAAGAGCTCATGGGACATGGACCAGATTTACGAACTAGAAGCAGACAGATGGTTATTTGCAGGGCTATTTTTGGGCAGGAACGCACAGGAACGGAGTTCCAGCTGGCTTCAGAGTTGGCCACGCCCACTACAGGCAAAACCTCTGCATGCATGGCTTCAGAGGGAAGGCCTAGAGAGCGACCCCCCCGGTGACTCCAAGGTGGGCAGGCCAGGGGTCCCCTGGAAGGATCAGGGAGTCATTTAAATACTTCCCTATGCCTTCCCTGGTCTGTCCAAGGACAGGCTTGCCTGGGCACGCTGCAGTTGCGGGGCGCCCGGGCAAGCCAAGTTAAGGCAGTTTAAACTGCCTTCCCTTCCCTCCAAGGGCTGGCTTGCCCGGGCTCCCTGGCAATGGGGGGGACAAAAGAAAAGCCAAAGGAAGGTATGGGGGTGTGGCCTAATAGGCTAATGAGTTTCTGCTGTTGGGTGTGGCCTATTATGCTAATGAGTTCCTGCTGGGCTTTTTCTACAAAAAAAGCCCTGGTTATTTGTAATTATCATGTAAATGTAAATCCTATTAAAGTATTTATCTTGTTTTCTTAGGGCCTGAGTTTCTATAGCAAAAAAGAAGGATTAAGCAATGGATCTATAAATTAGAATAATTTTGACCCCTTCTATGCACTTGCCCATAAAAAACAGTATCCTTTAACCAAATTACCAGAGCAATGGAAGAAGAAACTAATTCATTTTCTATAGAATTCCTGGAGTTTATAGACATGGGTTTGACCTGGGTCTGGATTTGGTCCTAAATTGGCAGGTGTTAGTGAAGAGTTGTCTTGGTACCAGGACTATTCACACTGTAGCAGGCGCTTTAGCTGCAAGTGTTTATCATCATACTCTATTGCACGAGAGCTTCTTCTTCTTCTTCTTCTTCTTCTTCTTCTTCTTCTTCTTCTTCTTCTTCTTCTTCTTCTTCTTCTTCTTCTTCTTCTTCTTCTTCTTCTTCTTCTTCAGAAAGAGGTGTCGAAGAGGGAAATGAAATTTTCAATGTGTATACTGAAAATTCATGAACTTTTAAACATCTTTAAAAGAATTTTGTCAAAGAGGTTCCGGAGCTCCATTCCAGTGCATTCCCCCAGGAGAAATCCTTGTATTTCACAGTTAGGTCTAGTCAATAATTTCCAATGTAAAACTTACATGGTAAGGGTAGTTCAGAAGAATCTGTGGTGTTGAACTATAACACAGGCATTCATATTTTGTCTCACTAAAGTTTTATTTGGACTTTTCATTGTATGCTGTAGACACACCATCGGTATACTTCTATACAGAATTAGACCCTTCTGAATCCACTGGAGTCAATGGATTTAGAAGGGTGGAATTCTGTATAGGATTGTGCTATGTATGAATCCTTTAGATCACTCTTATACATAAGGAAATCTAAAATAATTGTGTGTCACTATCACTGCCATTTTTACCATGTAGTTCCTTATATTTATCATTAGAGGAATAAGTTACTTTTATTTGCACACACTCAACTCTTGTTCTGTGTCTCACATAAATTAGGTTGCAGCCTGCTATGCCTCCCTTCGTGTTCTAGATTTATTTTCAAATTGGTTATTGCAGTTACACATTGGTTCTTTCAAATGGCCGTTCTAGATCATCAATTATGATATTAGCCAAATTCTTATTAAATGTTTATGACCTCATGTTCAGCATTGCATCAGCCTGCAAATGAAGAAATGTACTTCCCAAAGAGTTGAAGGAAGTATAGTCACATAAGAGTATCAGTTATGAAGCCAAAATGTACAGAATCTGTAGTGATTATATGGCACAGAAGTTAAGGTGTTAACTCATAAATTATTTTCTAATCTCCATCTTTTTTCTGGAGCATGAGTGAATTAAGGGCACTTTTACACATGCTGAAAAATGCACTTTCAATTGCCTTTAAATGCACTTTAGCGATAGTTTGAAAGTGGATTTTAGTGGTTTTTTAATTTTAAGAAGAAATCAGTGATTTATATGAGCTATGTTGGTGGAGATGGTAAAATAATTTCTTTCTCTAACAAAGAAGTGAAAGAGCAAACCTTAAAATGTGCAACATTAGTAAAAGGTAAAGGTTCCCTTGCTCTAAAGCCAGTCAAATCCGACTCTAGGGTTGCGGTACACATCTCTGTTTCAAAGCCGAAGAGCCAGCGCTGTCCGAAGACGTTTCCGTGGTCATGTGGCCGGCATGACTAAACACCAAGGCGCACAGAACGCTGTTACCTTCCCACCGAAGTGGTACCTATTTATCTACTTGCAATTTCTTGCTTTCGAACTGCTAGGTTGGCAGGAGCTGGAACTAGAGACGGGAGCGCACTCCGTCATGCGTCACTTGGGTCTCGAACTGCTGAACTACTGACCTTCCGCAGCCTGCAGTTCAGCGTCTTAACCAATGTGGCAAAAAGTAACCATTTTAAGACTAACACCCTAGGTTGAATCCAAAGGCCATTTTCTTATGATGGAAATATTTTCTGCAAGCAGAACTGAACTTCCTCCCCCAAACTTGTTACAGCCCAGTGAGTTCTCAAAAATGCTAATCCCAGGAGACAGGAGGCTTTCAGGAATAGCATTGGATAAAGTGGGAGAGTCTGCTATGAACATAAGAACATAAGAGAAGCCAATGTTGGATCAGACCAATGGCCCATACAGTCCTATACTCTGACACACAGTAGCCAAAAATACCGGGTGCCATCAGGAGGTCCACCAGTGGGGCCAGGACACTAGAAGCCCTCCCACT
>NW_015163099.1:259289-265780 GCF_001447785.1 Gekko japonicus | reverse complement strand
GTTGCCCCCCTCCCCAAGCACCAAGAATACAGTGCATCACTTGCCCCAGACTGAGGTTTCCTATCTATACCTTGTGGTTAATAGCCACCAATGGGCCTCTGCTCCATATGTTTATCCGATTCCCTCTTGAAGCTTGTAGCTGCCACCACTATGTGTTAATCACTCTTTGGGTGAAGAAGTGCTTCCTTTTATCCACTCTAACCGAACTGCTCAACAATTTCACTGGGTGCCCACAAGTTCTTGTATTGTGAAAAAGGGAGAAAAGTACTTCTTTCTCTACCTGTTCTATCCCACACATAGTCTTGTAAACCTCTATCATGTCACCCCTCAGTCGTTGTTTCTCCAAGCTAAAGAGCTCCAAGCGCTTCAACCTTTCTTCATAGAGAAAGTGTTCCAACCCTTTTATCATTCTAGTTGCCCTTTTCTGCACTTTTTCCAATGCTATAATATCCTTTTTGAGGTATGGTGACCAGAATTGCAGACAGTACTCCAAATGAGGTTGCAACATGGATTTATACAGGGGCATTATAATACTGGCTGATTTGTTTTCAATTCCCTTCTTAAATCTGGCTATTGTACTACCATACAAATGCAGCTCTCCCAAGCATACCTCCACAATAAAACCAGAACCACATTTATAAATGAATGTGTCATCATCAACAGCAAAGCCCCATTTTGCTTCCTCCGTCTATTTCATCCTCTTTGTGTCACAAGCTGCTTCCTCCATGTTTGGTTATACAACTGACTCACATTTCATTAGGGCAAATATTCCACAGAGAAGGTGGGGGTGAGTATCCTTGTGCTCATGAGTCAGATGTTTTAAGGAGGAATTTGAAAATCTCATAACTTTAATAGTATATTACAGGGGTATCCATTTGCATGATTACAGCTCTTTTCCCACACAATTAAAGTGCTTTATCATGACCTTCCCATTGCCCATTTGCTGCTCCCCCCCCCCCCGATTAATAAAAAAAAACATAGTCAAACATTTAAAAATCAGTTTGAGATGTTGAGGCTAATGCCATTTAATGTCTCTCTGTGTTTTTGGTGTTGTCTCATGATTATAGGGTTGCCAGCTCTTGCTTGGGACATTCCAGGAGATTTGGGGGCAGAGCCTTGGGAAGGTGGAATCTGGGGAGGGAAGGGAGCTCACATGTTTCCATACAGACTATCCTCCAAAGTTGCCATTTCCTCTCCTCTTTTGCCTGGAGCTCAGTTGTATTCCAGAAGATCTTCAGCCATCACCTGAAGGTTGGCCATCCTAACCATGAACCCAGCTAATCGTCCAGTCACTGTCAGTTTTTGCAATCACTTCTTGAGACATTGTTGGCTGGGCAAGTGCAAAAAGCAGAATGGTATTCATCATTTGAAGTATCCATCTGACTGTGTAGATACAGACAACTGGCAACAATTTTGGATGTTTAACCAAATCAGTAATGAGCTGAATGACCATGACCTCAGGTGATTCTGTCTTTTCTCCAGTAAATGTCAAAAGCAGCTACAGGTTGCAGTGAACAAGCTGTTACTGCCCAGGGCCAAAGCTTCTTGGCATGGGACTGTGATGAATGCTCCCTGGGGACCCTTAGGCAATCCAGTCAAGAGATCACCCCATGTGTAGACTAGCTTAGGGACTTCAAATAAGGCATGTTTATTTGGCAAGAATGTTTGCAGCGAAGTCCTCACACCTTAGTATTTCTTACATGAACTTGCATATTTATAATAACATTTATGGTTAACTGTCTCTGTGGAGATTGTCTACTCCTTTCTGATCAAGCAGCGGACAGATAGGACTTGCAGTTAGTTGTTCCATATCCGGTTCTAACTGTCGCTTCTTGACCCTTATACAAGTTTCTCCGGAGACATGTGAGGTGGTCTGGTACTCCCATCCCTTTATGGACTTGCCATAGTCAGTTGTAATCCACACAATCAAAGGCTTTAGCGTAGTTAATGAAGCAGAAGTAGATATTTTTCTGGTACTCCCTTGCTGTCTCCATAATCCAGTGAATGTTGGCAATTTGATCTCTAGTTCCTCTACCTCTTCGAAACCCAGCTTGTACTTCTGGCAGTTCTCTATCCACGTACTGTTGAAGACTAGCTTGTAGGATCTTGAGCATGACCTTGCTAGCGTGTGATATGAGTGCAATTGTGATAGTTTGAACATACCTTGGCATTGCCCTTCTTTGGGATTGGAATGTATACTGACCTTTTCCAATCCTGTGGCCACTGTTGTGTTTTCCAAATTTGCTGGCAAATTGAGTGCATTACTTTAACAGCATCATCTTTTAAGACTTTGAATAGCTCAGCTGGGATACCATCACCTCCACTAGCTTTGTTGTTAGTAATGCTTTCTAAGGCCCATTTGACTTCACACTCCAGGATGTCTGGCTCAAGGTCAGCGATCACACCGTCATGGTTGTCCAGGACATTGAGGTCTTTCTTGTATAGTTCTTCTGTGTATTCTTGCCATCTCTTCTTAATTTCCTCTGCTTCTGCTAAGTCCCTACCATTTTGGTCCTTTAACATGGCCAGCTTTGCACAGAACGTTCCCTTGATTTCTCCAGTTTTCTTCATGAGATCTCTAGTCCTTCCCATTCTGTTGTTTTCCTATATTACTTTGCATTGTTCATTCAGGAAGTCTGCATTCAGTTGGGTAAATCTTTCCTTTTCACCTTTGCCTTTCACTTTCCTTCTTTCCTCTGCTATTTGTAAAGCCTCATCAGACAGCCACTCTGCTTTCTTGCATTTCTTTTTCTTTGGGATGGGGGTGATTGCTGCCTTCTGTACAATGTCACAAACCTCCATCCATGGTTGTTCAGGCACTCTGTATATCAAATCTAGTCCCTTAAACCTATTCTTCACCTCCACTGTATATTCATCAGGGATGTGATCTAGGTCAAACCTGAATGGCCTAATGCTTTCCCCAACTTCCTTCAGTTTAAGTCTGAATTTTGCAATGACTAGCTCATAATTTATAATATAATAATATAAAATATAACTATAATATAATAATACAAAATATATCTATGGCTTTTCTTCAGATCGTATAAAATATATCTATTAACATTGTATATAACTATGTTATTAGATTACTAAAGTACCTTTGCACATGTAGGATTGTCTCTTCCTACCACTCAAGCCCTTATCAATCTGGAGTAGGGTTGCCAACCTCAATTTGGCGCCTGGAAATCTCCTGGAATCACAACTGATCTCCAAATGACAGAGATCAGCTTCCCTGGAGAAAATGGCAGCTTTGGAGGGTGGACTCTATGGCCTTATAACTGGCTAAGGCCTCTCCCCTCCCCAAACCCCACCCTCCCCAGGTTCCACCTCCAAATTTCTAGGAATTTCCCAACCCAGAGTTGGCATCCCTAATCTGGAATTAAAGGAAGAGCTTCCCTCTCTGCCTTTACCTCAGCACAAGGCACACTTTCACAAGATTGCCAACTTGTTCTCCTCCCAGCAGTCACCCCATGCTGATACGAAATTTGGGGGGAACAGTTGGAAAGGACTGGCAATTAAATAGTCGAAAATACCTTTTCGGGTTGCTCTTTTGGCAATTGTTGGAAAAGGGGTGTTAAAGAATACCATTCACCTTGCCAGATATGCTCCCTCAAGCAAAGCACAACCCTTGCCAGAATATGCCAGTTTCTTTATATTCTGAGTCTAGTCATAGCATACAGAGATGGATCCTCTTTTATATTTGAAAATAAATTAACCTTTAATTAGTTTCTTCCCTCTTAGGATTTACCTGTGTCTTGAAAATGTTAAACAATAAGCAGAAAACCATATCTGTAGCTGAGAGCTAGATTTATATGCATACTCACCTCAGCCCATTCAATGCCTAATCCTTGTGCATATAAATTTTATCCTTGCATGTATCACACGGAAACAGGAAATATGCAGTTCAAAATGTTAAAACAGAGCACATTTTATTAACAGCAGAAGCAGTAAATTAAATCTCCTTATAAGCTGAGAGTGAACATTTTTTGCTGAAGTATTCCTGACTGCTCCTTTAGTAAGATACAGGCTTTTTTTAATTTCTCAGAGGGCTCTTTTCCCATTAAAGGCGAGATCTGTATTAAAGCAGTAATGAGTCTTTTACATAGCTGAACTACAAGCAGAGAAGATGCCCTAAATTTCAGTCGTTCATTTTGGAGCTATTTTAAGCTTTGTGTTGGTAAGGGTGCCAATTAACTTCAAGACTGGGACACACATACAAAAATAATGAATGGCTATCATTTCTGTACACGAAGGCCTAATCCCTGTTTTCTGTGATATAATTTACATAAGTAGGTAGCGTTTGTTGCCTGATCTAGTTCTCTGAAGGCTGTGCTTCTTCTCTTTTTTTGCTTTTTTTGCCCTTTTAGTTTCTCTCAGAATGCCTAATCATGGCTGCAAGAGTACTAAAAGGTAATGAAAGAGCAGGTGCTTTGCAAGGGCAATCATATGTGTGACTGACATCCTGGCACCCTGTAAAACTGCTGAGCATGAAAAGTCAGAACAATCTTGCCACTGAAAAGGTAAAATGGCATAAGTGTGTCAGCTCTCCTTTTGCACAGCTGGTATCGAAATATCTACTGTGTAGATAGGTGCCATTTGACTGCCTGGCACACCAGATTTTTCAAAGGTTACAAGCAAGGTCCAGCATGCTGCTTTCCTTAATGAAAAGAGTTCTGTGTCAAATCAGCAATACTGCTATGAGGGCTTTTCTCCCCAGCATATCACTCTGGCCAGATGTCACTTAGCAGGTGTGTCTACAAAATAAAGGTGGAACAGTAACCATGTGTGCACTTATATGAATGGTATACCGATGCAACGAACAAGAAATTGAGCAAACTCCAGAGGACGGCAGAAGACAGGAGGGCCTGGCGTGATGTGGTCCATGGGGTTGCGAAGAGTCAGACTCAACTGTGTGACTGAACAACAACAAATCTCAGTGTAATATGCCTGTCTAGCCTGTACACATATGATAACTAAAGGTCATCTATGGAAGTCATCTTTATTTCTACCCTTAGTACCTGATAACTGGGTATATTTTTATCTTGCACATCAAATAGCTACCCCCCAAAAAACCCAACCAACAAATCCTTTTTACAAAGGAAACTGGGGTTTTTTATATGTTTTCCCATATATTTTATAATGTTTGTTTTTCTGTCTGTATTTTTCTGTACCAGTGCTCCGAGATGATTTCCGCCAAAACCCCACAGATGTTGTTGTAGCAGCAGGAGAACCAGCCATTTTAGAATGCCAGCCTCCTCGAGGACATCCTGAGCCCTCTATCTACTGGAAAAAAGACAAAATTCGGATTGATGACAGAGAAGAGAGAATCAGTGTAAGTTCTTCCTACTAAAATGGGAATATCATGCAGGATTGCTTTTAAAAATTCACCAATTAGATTTTCAGGAGTATTAGGAAATAAAAAATATCATAAAATAAGAAAGATCAAGATCTAGTTTAGAACACTTTGTATAACCAGGGGTCTTTTTGTAGAAAAAGAGCTGCAGGCGCTCATTAGCATACGGTATGCTAATGAGCTACTAGGCTATTAGCATAATAGCTCATTAGCATATGCAACACCCCCTGACATCACTGAAAGCAGAGGAGGCCCGTCGCCTCCTCCCTGGGGCCGCCTCTAACCAACATACTTTTCAAATAGTCTTTTGTATGTGTTGTTAATGGTATTAATCCCTAAAATGCTAAAGAACACTTTTTCTTTGCTGTCAAGTCTTTTTACCTCCACGACTTTCAAAAAGAGAAGTTCAGAGATGGTTTGTCATTGCCTTTCTCTGTGTAGCAACCCTGGTATTCCTTGGTGGTTTCCCACTCAAATACTGACCAGGGCCAACCCTACTTAGCTTCACAAGATCTGATGAGATTGGGCTAGCCTGGGCTATACAGATCAGGGCTAAAGAACACTACACAACAAAAACTGAGTTTGGGCATAGCTTCAAATGGGAAAAAAAAAAAACTATCAAGGTGTTATCAAGCGTCTCTCAGCTCCCCGGCTGCTGAACATTTCTCCACAAGCAGGAGAGCTCGGCACCGCGCAACCATGGTCCTAGGCCTGGCGCACGACACCCTATTGCGGCCAAGAACAACATTTCTGGCGCTCCAGCCCATCACTCTCCTGTGGCTTGGGGCGCCGCTTAAACCACCGGGAAAGACAAGCCGAATTCCCACCCGCTGGGTCCTTCCCTTTCCGGTACAGCACTAGCGTAAAGGAGCGGGGTGAGCGGGAGGCGTTTCCCTGCTTTGCCGCAGCGGGCTTTCGTTTCGTATTTGACTGCAGAAGCGAAGGCGCTTGGGTGGCAGCTCTCAAGAATGCCTTTCTATCGCAGAGGAGCGAAGAGGAGGCCCGTCACCACCTTCCTGGGGCTCGCGCTGGAACGCAACGGCCCCAGGGAGTGAAGAGGAAGCTCGAGGGACCCGGGGGCAGGGCTCTCTGGGCCTCCCCCAAGCCGCAGCGCTCTTGCGCCGGCTTGGGGGATCCG
>NW_015163099.1:226444-259242 GCF_001447785.1 Gekko japonicus | reverse complement strand
CCCCGAGCCGCAGCGCTCCTGCGTGGGCTCGGGGGACCCAGGGGCGGGGCTTGCCGCCACACGGGCTGCCGGAGCAGCGCTCCAGAGGCTTCCAGGGCAAAAAGACACCTGATAATACCTCTAACAGTTTGCTAGTAGGTTACATTCATGCTGGATTCACGGTTGCCAGGTCCCCCATGGCAACTGGCAGGGGGGGGGGGCTTAGCAGGAGCAAAAAGAGGCCTAAGCTAGTGACATCACTTTCAGCATGCACCGGATGTGACATCATCACAGTGACATGGTGACACTCTGGTATCTGGACAAAAACTCTATGGTAGAACTCATTTTTATCACAGAGTTTTTTTACTCAAATACCAGAGCACCCCTGCACCACCAGCAACACAATGACTTCACTTCCAGTGCATGAAATGACATTGCCTCATTGCCAGCAATGCAGGCCTAGGCCTAGTTTTCCAGCTGATTGGTGTTGGATAGAGGGGCCTAGGATCAGGGATCCATCGTACCCAACTGGGGCCTGGAAACCCTAGCTGGATTTAGTGTAATTTAGGAACAGAACAGTTTTGCAGCTCAGACCCATACATAGTTGTGTTTACCTGAACTGCTTTCAAAAGTCCTAACCTTGTGCAAATGTTAGTCCAGGGCTATTTTTGGGCAGGAACGCACAGGAACGTTGTTCTGGCTGGTTTCAGAGTTGGCCACACTCACTACAGCCAAAACATCTGCATGCATAGCTACAGAGGGAAGGCCTGGAGAGCAACCCCCCCCCCAGCGTCTCCAAGACAAGCGGGCCAGGGGGAGCCCTGGAAGGATTGGCGAGGCATTTAAATGCCTCCCCATGTCTTCCCCAGCCTGTCCAAGGGCCAGCTTGGCCAGGCTCCCTGCAGCTGCGGGGTGCCCGGGCAAGCTAAGGGAAGGCATGGGGTATGGCCTGATATGCTAATGAGCTGTGATGTCAGGGGTGTGGCCTGATATGCTTATGAGTTTCTGCTGTTGGGTGTGGCCTATTATGCTAATGAGCTCATGCTGGGCTTTTTCTGCAAAAAAAGCCCTGAATGTTACTATTTGTGATAGTTAAATGCATTGTATTTAAGTAGCCTCAAAGCAGCCACTATTTTATTACACACAACCCTGTCAGATAAGTTTGGCTGAAAGATAGTGCTATTTAAGGATATTTAACTACAGTGCATTAAAAATGATGTGTTTTGCTAGGTTTCTTATCGTTGGTTATTTTCCTTTCAGTTTGTAGTGTTGTTTAAAGGTGACACCTGTGGCTAAAGCCACAGGTTGTCATTCTAAGAAAATTGCTAGTCTACCTGTGACACAACAAAGGTGAAGATTTTAGGCCAGTGTAGATACATCAGTTAGAACTTGGGAGATCTTTCTTGAGACCTTAGCTTTATTTCTGAGCAAGTCAATGTTTCCTACTCAAACCTACAGACAATGATCTTATGAGATGAATAAAGAATTGTAAAGTATTTTTATACAGACAGAATGCTGCAAAGTATAATACTTTATTGGGGGGGTCAAGTCTAGAGATGTGAAACTTAAATAAAAGTATATTAAAATGTATAGGCATTCTCCTTCTGATTAATACAGATACGAGGTGGGAAACTTATGATTTCAAACACAAGAAAGAGTGATGCGGGAATGTACACATGTGTTGGCACCAACATGGTGGGAGAACGGGACAGTGATCCAGCAGAGCTGACTGTTTTTGGTAAATAAACTTTTAAAACATATGTTTGCTAGGCCTTTATATCTGCAATTATTTTTGAAAAACATTTCCTAATTTACAGTGTTGTAGAAATCTGAAGAATTCTAATTTTTAGTACGGGTGTGAATAGAATATCACTTTCCCCCCTCCTTGTGCAGTTTGAACACACTCAGATATAGCTGTACAGATGCATACATTCAGGAACCTTAATCCAGTATTTATTTATTTATCCTTCAATTTCTATACCGCTCATGACCTCTAATGGGTCTCAGAGCGGTTTACAGGCACTACATATATTTATGTAGTTAATATCTAACTAGGGGCACAATCTTTCGGGGGGGGGGAGCCCTAACAGCACCCGTGCGGCATGGTCTTGTCCTCTTCTTACCGGCGGACGTTGTGTTGTTCCATTTCTCGGGGATTTTCTCGGAGATCCAGGCGACTGACGACCAATCAGTATGATAGTGTTGCCAGTAAAAAATTATCACATATAATTGAGATACATTTAAAACAGTTGATAGATTGTGCTCAGGGGTCGTTTCGTAGAAAAAGAGCTAGGGGAACTCATTAGCATAACTCATTAGCATATGCCACACACCCTGACATCACCGGAAGTGTGTCATAAGGCCACACCCCCCGACATCACCGGAAGTGTGTCATAAGGCCACACACCCCGCCCCCAACGGTCCCGGCCGCCGCCGGCCTTGCAGCTCCACTGCCAAGCCCCATGAGGGGCCTGGCGGTGAACCTGCAAGGCCGGTGGGAGTGCAGGGAAGCCCCACGAAGGCCCTCCCTGGCCCCAGGCAGGAAGGGGTGGGGAGAGGCAGGGAGAAAGCAACTTACCCTCCCTCTTCTCCTGCCTCCTCCTGGCTGAATGAGGGCCGGAAGCGGGGCGGCCGGAAGCAGGGGGCGGGGCTTCGTCATGTGCCCCGCCCCCGTACCTCACTTGGGGGAACTGTGATCCCCCGCGATCCCCCCCGAAATGACCTCTGATTGTGCTACAGAGTTTCATGCTAAAGTTGTCAGGCTTGGTGGCCAGGCTTGGCCTCACAACCAGGCATGACCTTGCAACCCAAGGTGTCAAATTCTCTAGGAATTCCCAGAAACTCTATGGTAAAGTTTCCAATAATTTCTAAAGAGGGCTGACAGGTCCAGGTTTTGCCTTGCAAATGATGTCACACTTTTGACCTGACAGCCATTTTTATTTATTTTTCAGGCGCTCAGGGGCAGTGTACCCTCTAGTTGCTTGGCAGCCTTATTTCAGAGTCATGTAGCTTGTTTAAATTATTTTTTATGCTGGTAGATGAAACATTTTATAACAATAAGCAAAGAACTAGGTCTAGACTCACAAGATATAATTTCCATAAGTCTAGATTTTTTTATCACACTGTCCCTTTCCAAAAAGGTTGCTCTTTAAAATTTGCAGTTAGGTTTGTTGTTCATCTGATTGAAAATCCAGCCAATATATAGGTTGGTGGAGCTTCACAAGCGGAACATTCCAGGCAACAAAATGAATAACTGGACTCATTTCCCCCATGAGAAGAGTTAAATACAAAGGGAGAGATGCTGGAGTGATCTTAAATCTAAATCTATCCTATTAGCAACGACATAATAGATAGTATTATAAACCTTACTGTAGCAGAACTCTCAGTGGTGACATTTCTGCACACCATTAGTAGGCTTGCTTTATGTGCCAATGCAGGGTTCTTGAATAAGGCCAAAAAAAAATAAATGAAAAAAGTACTTTATTGCAAAAAATATATTATTTCTACATTTTAATCTGCCACCTTTCTTCATACAATTTGAGAATTGTCAAGTATTCATATTGTTTCTCTAATGCATCTTACAGTGAACCCCAGGAACAGAGAAAGCTGATAATCTATTTTGGGGTATCCTAATACACTGAATGGAACATGGACACATTTTATAAATACAGATGTGGATCAAACTACAACTTCCCATTCAAATGCATTATTTAAACCAAAGATCCAAGTTTACTTTTAAAATATCAAATACTTCAAAAACTTTATGCAGTCCTAAACAGAGTTACACCCGTATTGCCCGTTGACTTCAGTGAACATAGATTGGTATAACTGTTTGAGACTGAACTGTATTAATCTTTCATTTGTGATGGTCTCCTGTAGCCTGCTTATCCTGTTAGGTGATAGCTTTTTCAGTACTGAATAGGTCTGCTGCATTAAACAGAATATTAATACTGGATTAATGTCTCCATTATAACTACTGGATTAAGGTTAGGACTTTTCAAAATATATGTATTTAACTGAAATAGAAGCTACTTCTTTACATTTAAAATTTCCTAAATTTTTCTGTGTAAATATTAAGTAAACTGTAGTCAAGAACTGCAGACCACTGACAATTCCAAGGTTTGTTAAATGAATTTCGGGGGAGGGGAATTCAAAATATGAATGCATGTGTACTAAAGAACTATGGAAAATATTAGTTTCATCATAATCTTCCTTTGTTACATAGAAAATTCAGTATCTTTAAGTATTAGCTGCAGGGCTCAAAAGTCCATCTATCCAAATAGTTTATATTGAGAAATATGTATTTATTCCACTGTCAGGATTTCCAAATGCTCTCAGTTATTTGAAGCTAATTTAAAAAGCCAGACCCTCAAAATGTCCTTCCTGAAGTAATCCCATTGAAAAGAAGCTTTGTTATTCTAGCATTTTAAACACTGAAAATAAAGGCCTTGTCTTCACATTACAATGTCTGTAGTATGCATCTCATTTGTAGTACAGGGTTTTGATCTGAATGTAAGACATTTAACTCTATCATAAATGCCACACTCAGGTTACCAATCTTAACATAAGGTCTGGAATTCTCCCAAAATTATATGACAGAGCTTGGTTTTGCTGGAAGAAATAACAACTTTGGAGGATGTACTCTGTGGCATCACATCCCCCACAAACTCTACTCTCCCCAGTAGGGATAAACTGATCAAGTTCAGTTCCTCTAGATAAAATGGCTGCTTTGGATTGTGGCATTGTATCCTACTGAGGTCCTTTTTCCACCTCAAACCCCGCCCTCCCCAGGATCCACACACCCCCAAATCTCCAGGTATTTCCCACCCAGAGCTGGGAGCCCTACTCTCCAAGCACCACCCCCAGATATCAAGAAATTAACTTGGATGAAGTTGGTAACCCTATGCCACACTCATTGTAGCTTCTTCAATGACTTTGAGAAGGGGCTGTTTTTAGGCTGTCCTCCTGCCCTTTGTCACTCAGTCCTCACTGCTGTTTTAATGAGCAGTGGGAGTAAACGGGGAAAGGAACAGAATTATATGATGCTGCAATGTCATTTCCAGCCTCAAAAGAGGAAGTGCCTGTGTGATGGACTGTCAAGGGTTAATGCCTCACAGAGACTGAGAACCTTTAAGTGACAGGCTATTCAAAGGGAATTCTGTGGAGAGTGTTAGTTAAGAACTAACAGTTGAAGAAGTGAGAGTTTAGTACTGAGTGAGGACTGGGAAAGAGGCAAAGAAGAGTGAGAGGATCCCAGAAGATCCCCATTCAACCCAAAAAGGGACAGAACTTATAGTCAAGAGAAGTAACCCCTGCCCAGTGAAAAGGAAGATAGCTCATAAAATAGGAGTGATCATTTTTCTGTGCAGAGAGAAGGATTTTGGGAAGTTTGTTGTAAATTCCTGCCTTTTAAATGTGAAATATCAGTGAAACTCAGAAACCTATGCTTGTGAGTTAAAGTTGAATCTGAAAAGAAAGCCTCTCTCCTCAAAGTTTCAAAAACCTTGTTAAAAAGCAAAAACACATACCTGTTGGCAACATTTTAGCTGGATTTAGTGTGATTACAAAGTTATGTCAGTTTTTATTATCGGTTCACCTCTAATCTTACCTCTGATTCCACCTGACCTTTCCCCCTCCAAGTTAAATAAAATATTTTTATTTTATTTCAAACTTTATTTTATTTCAGACTTATTTCAACTTTCAAAAGCCTCTCATGTGGCATTACAGGAGTAGAATATTAGCAGGTGATCTTGTCTCCTCCCTCAAGTCCCTGGGCTGGGCCAGCATCAAAATCCTTTTCCTTTTATTTATTAGCTCATTTGACCAAAGGTCTCAAGGTTAGACCACAGTATAGTTAAAAATTATAACAATATAAAATATTGCATAAAACAATTAAAAGAGATCCAAAAATACATTATATAATCATCAAAAACTGTCAGGAGATTAAAAATATCACAAAATAAGAGACTTTTTGTATAATGACATGACAGGGTGTGACAACCATAGATTAACAAATAATAAGAAAATAGATGTACGGGCTGCCCAGCAAGCAAGAAAGGAGTAAAGAGAAAATTCCATATGTGAGGGAGGGAAGAAGGCGAGATCACCACAGACAGCAATGCATCGCAAAATACTCTAGGAATACACCTGTAACTCTGGTAAAAACCATAGAGATCATGGGAGTTCCTGGAGTGTTGTGCAATGTGGTGAAAGCTCTTCCAGATTTTCAGCCAAAATTGATATTGCAGCATCATGTGAAACTATTACAGTATCATGTGAAACCATTCCTGCCAGTCTACCTGCACTCAAACATCCCACCACTTGCCAGCCATAAATTATAGATGGATATCCTTGTGTAGTTCTTGGCCCTTTCCTCCAGTGGCATTCACAGAGATTCACAGGTTGCTACACTTCCCCCCCCCATCTCTCCAGAGTGTACAGTCAGTCATATTTTTGTCATAGATTGAGCAGAAAAAAGACTAATCCAGAAAATAATGGTGAAATCAGACACAATTCTTATGGATAGTCAGTCCTCAAGAATATCAGAAGAAACAGATAACAAAAGGAAGCATGAACAAAATTACGAATCAAAATATAACCAGAAAATCATATATGGCTTTATTGTTATAGTTTAATGGATACAGCTGTCATTGTTTTTCAAAAAAGCCAGAGGCATATGTCAACATAAATTTTACAGCTAATTCACAAGTTATATGTTTATATTGTGATGTTATCATATCACTGGCATAGGATGAATTTAGAATTTATGAAGATCCAATTCAGATTCTAGCCAGTATTTCAGAGTATTCCCAGTGATTGTAGGCCAATTGAGGCTGAGGTTTTTAGCTTTCACTATGAGTGTGCATTTGTAATAAATTCTTCAATTTGGGGTTGGCATTAATCTTCAATGAATGTCATGCTAGAACTCCCAGTACACAGGGACACAAAAATATGCTGTTTGTATGAAATAACCTCATATTAAAAATTGAAATCACTTTGTTAAAGGTTTGTGTACCTGGCACTCTAACATAAGGAACTCATCTCACAGAAGTGTACTAGAATCATCATGTGGAGGTTTCATTATAAATCCACACTGTAATCCTATGTGAAGTTACTCAAATCTAATCCTGTTATGTTCTAACTTCTTAAGTCTGTATGGACTGTCATTGAAGTAATGATAAGTATTTGTTATTTCGGCAGTAGAAAGTTTGCCTTTTTTCTAAGTGCTTAATAAGGCAGAAGAAAGTCAGTTGCTGAGTAAATCATTCTTTAAAAATAAGGAAGAAATTCATATGTATACCTCTGTCCTATTTTTAATGAATTTTTACATATTTCTTTTCTAATATTTACACCCCCATTATTTTGGTCTTGGAAATGGTTTCTACGAATACTGAAAATCAGTTCTCGCATGTCAGTCATCAAGGTCTGCACACCTCCATGCAGTGAATTTAGCTTGAGGCATCGCCTCTGGTGAAAATGAATACCACTAAGTAAGGTGGTTACTAGGAGTCCAGTGGGAAGAGCAGGGAGACCAGGACTGAAACTGTATACAGAAGACTTTTTAAAACTATGAACAGAGCTATAGATAAACACAACCAGATGAAATGGAAAAGCAGAAGTGTTTTAAAGAGATGAGTTTGGAGTTTTTATAGAAAATTTTGACTATTATCGAATAATATTAAAATATTTTTACATTAAGAATGTTTTGCTGTCTGTGAACAGCTCTTCATTTTGTATTTGGCCTGTTTTTAAAATGAGAATAGTTGTTTCAGTGCACATAGTTAAGGGCAATATTCTCAGTATTTGGTGTAAATGTGAGCGTTCTCCCTCCCCACCCATTCCTATAAAGAAGAAGAAATAGAAATCTCCCCATATTTTGTTTGTGTTAGAGAGGCATCAATTATTTAATTTATATACTACTCTTAGTATACAGTCCCAGTGTCAGTGCTGTAGTGTATGTAGCACTCCATTACAGACTATGCATTGCAACAAAATTGTCATGGACAAGAATGTAGCCTTGAGTCTGAGTTGGTCTGTACTGTTCAGAACATGTCATAGCCTTCAGTCAACCAGTTTAGTCTTGTGACTTAAATGTTAACACTCTAAGTATTTTTTTCCCTTGAGGGATATGCAAAAGTAGTATCTGAAACCAATAATATCTTCTAATAAGTTCTGTGGAACATATGCACAATTAAATAAGGAGAAAGTAACTACAAAGGCTAAGCTGTGGGTCACCAGCTTTCAAACCTAGGCAAAAGTAGGATCATATTCACTCTTATAGAAGCAATTTCTGAAAGACGTTGTTGCACTCAATAAAGGAAGTCTAAATCATAACATGGGTGTCTGAATGTGCCTATCCAATAACTAGTCACATTTATAACTTTAAGCAAAGTTTATTCAGAAGTCATAAAGGTCATAACAGCAATATTCCAAACAGTTGAGATGACTTACAACCGTGACCTATTTTATAGCCCACTTCAAAGACTTTTACTATTCACCACAGAAACAAAGTCTGGGGAAAGGATACTTTATTTACTCAGCTGAATCTTATAAAACAGCTACATTAGACCTGTTCTATATGGCTGTGATTTTAATTTACCGTATTTTTCGGACCATAAGACGCACCTGACCATAAGACGCACCTAGTTTTTAGAGGAGGAAAAACTGGAAAAAAAATATTCTGAACCCTGGGGCTGTCATTCCAGTTCCTGAACACTCCTGGCACACCCTGGGGCTGTCATTCCACTCTTGGCCCTGTCATTCCAGTTCCTGAACACTCCTGCTCCACACCGGGGCTGTCATTCCACTCTTGGCCCTGTCATTCCAGTTCCTGAACACTCCTGCTTTACAACCGTGACCTATTTTATAGCCCACTTCAAAGACTTTTACTATTCACCACAGAAACAAAGTCTGGGGAAAGGATACTTTATTTACTCAGCTGAATCTTATAAAACAGCTACATTAGACCTGTTCTATATGGCTGTGATTTTAATTTATGTGTTGAATACTGTTGACACCACCACAATTTATGGACAGAGCTCTGTAAAAAGCAAGCAATGCTTTCAAAAACTTTTTTGCTCTGGAATGAGATTTGATTAAATTCTGTTTGAAAAATACTTTTATTTCGTGTGCAGAATTAAGCCCTGTTGTTTTGTCTCCTGAGAGGTTAACATAGAAACCAAATTATGCAAGTGATTCAAATCCATTTAATCTCACGTAAAGAATGGTAATTGCATTGGCAATGGCATTCACTCTGGTCGCTCTATAGACATATAATTAACTGTTGGACATATTCAGGAAACTATCTGAGTGATAAGTAGGCAGAAAACAACAATGGAAATTACTTACACTGAGAGACCTGTAGAAATAATGCAATGGAAATAATGGCTATGTCAATTTCTGCCTCTGTGGTACCTCTACTCTGTACTTCTTGGCTTGTTTCTTTACTTGTGAGCTTTTCATTGAACTATATGTTGTAATATTTTGAGTTTTTGCTTTAATGACATATATACACTCAGAAAAAGGTGAGTCACACTTGATCCTCATAACCAGTTGAGGTGATAGCAAATAAATAAAAAAGACTTCTGAAATCCTGTCCTCTCTCAGAGATTATAGAAAACTACCGATCTACTGTTTCAGTTAGAATCCCATGCACAGACACTGTGTCTGCTGTGAATTGAATTGTTTAAATTTAATCAATCTACTTTTTAAATTTGGATTTTTTGTTTTCAAGAACGACCCACATTTCTCAGGAGACCGATTAACCAGGTGGTTTTGGAAGAAGAAACTGTAGAATTCAGATGTCAGGTACAAGGTGATCCTCAGCCCACAGTTCGTTGGAAAAAAGATGATAACGACTTGCCAAGAGGAAGGTAGGAAGAACACTAATTGTTAGTCTTCTTTCTGGATAATTCTTATTAATTTCTTAATGCAAAATGCTGTCAGTGTTTTAAAATAACTACATAAAAACACTGCATGGTTAGTAGAATGCATGCTGTAGCAGTACCTATCCTTAACTTAGTGAGCCACACTCATGTTCTTAGGATGTCAGATGAAAAATTATATGGGGCTTGTCTACCATTAATAGTTCAGTTGGGAATGAAGTTTGTCATGCAGGAATGAAAAGATTATATCCATTTATTTCTCATAATTAAGCCCTGTTGTTTTGTCTCCTGAGAGGTTAACATAGAAACCAAATTATGCAAGTGATTCAAATCCATTTAATCTCACGTAAAGAATGGTAATTGCATTGGCAATGGCATTCACTCTGGTCGCTCTATAGACATATAATTAACTGTTGGACATATTCAGGAAACTATCTGAGTGATAAGTAGGCAGAAAACAACAATGGAAATTACTTACACTGAGAGACCTGTAGAAATAATGCAATGGAAATAATGGCTATGTCAATTTCTGCCTCTGTGGTACCTCTACTCTGTACTTCTTGGCTTGTTTCTTTACTTGTGAGCTTTTCATTGAACTATATGTTGTAATATTTTGAGTTTTTGCTTTAATGACATATATACACTCAGAAAAAGGTGAGTCACACTTGATCCTCATAACCAGTTGAGGTGATAGCAAATAAATAAAAAAGACTTCTGAAATCCTGTCCTCTCTCAGAGATTATAGAAAACTACCGATCTACTGTTTCAGTTAGAATCCCATGCACAGACACTGTGTCTGCTGTGAATTGAATTGTTTAAATTTAATCAATCTACTTTTTAAATTTGGATTTTTTGTTTTCAAGAACGACCCACATTTCTCAGGAGACCGATTAACCAGGTGGTTTTGGAAGAAGAAACTGTAGAATTCAGATGTCAGGTACAAGGTGATCCTCAGCCCACAGTTCGTTGGAAAAAAGATGATAACGACTTGCCAAGAGGAAGGTAGGAAGAACACTAATTGTTAGTCTTCTTTCTGGATAATTCTTATTAATTTCTTAATGCAAAATGCTGTCAGTGTTTTAAAATAACTACATAAAAGCACTGCATGGTTAGTAGAATGCATGCTGTAGCAGTACCTATCCTTAACTTAGTGAGCCACACTCATGTTCTTAGGATGTCAGATGAAAAATTATATGGGGCTTGTCTACCATTAATAGTTCTGTTGGGAATGAAGTTTGTCATGCAGGAATGAAAAGATTATATCCAGTTATTTCTCATGGTTGTTAAAGGAACAGTGATCTAGGCTTCATTTGCACCTGATCATCTTACATGCACGTTGAAGATTTTGTGTTTGATTAACAAGCTCAGTGGAAGAAATAACAGCTTTCCAGAGCAAGATTTTTTGTTGTTGTTCTGTAGACCCACACTGAAGGCTCTATGCAATATGATTTTTGTGTAACCTGTACGGTTAGACATCAGACTGCCTTTTAAATTAACATACCACACAATATTTTATTTTCATTGGATTTACTACATCTTTGTGATGAGCTGATTTTCAAAAGACATATCCATTAAGATGGCCGTAATATAAAATTCTTTGTAGCTGATGCTTCAAAGTTAGTCTTATTTTTTTATTCTTTGTTGCTGTTTCTTTGTCAAATTTGATAATGCTTCATTTTGTGACAATTTGTTATTTGAATCAGATTGCTGTATATTTCTCAATGGATAAAATTTCAGTTTTGTAGTTTTGTTTAAATGCCTCTTATCACAGAATTTCCATTCTCAGTACTTTCCTCTCATTCCATACACTATTATGAGAAGATATCATTTTCTAAAACTGAGGTTGCATATATCTTAAAGTGATAGCCAGTTTGGTGTAGTGATTAAGTGTGCGGACTCTAATCTGGGAGAACCAGGTTTGATTCCCTATTCCTCCACTTGCATCTGCTGGATGACCTTGGGCAAGCCATAGTTCTGTTAGAGCTGTTATTGAAAGAGCAGTTTCTGTCAGAGCTCTCTCAGCCCCACCTACCTCACAGAGTATCTGTTGTGGGGAGGGGAAGGGAAAGGAATTTTAAGCTGTTCTGAGACTCCATTGGGTAGCGAAGGGCGGGGTATAAATCCAATCTCCTCTCCTGTTCCTCCTCCTCCTGAATAGAATTATCCAGCATTTCTAACTTAAAAATGTATTAAGCACAGTTTGCCTAAATTACTTTGCTTGAAAGACACAATGAACCATAGAAAAGAGACTGAATATTGATGTGCAGAGAGAGACAGAATATGTATGAATTCATTTTCAGTCTTACAATTTTGGTTGGATTAAACTATAGTTTGAAATTCTGGTTTTGTAGACAAAAGAATACAAACCATAGGTGGATTTTTTTTTTCCAGTTCAGAACCAGAACTTTAGTTTATATTCCAATTTCCAGTTACACACAAAGGGAGAAGAAGGCAGCCTGAGGACTTCCAAGACTATTTTTCCTAAAGACAAATTAAGGTTTGTCACTATAAATGAATTAAATCAAATAAAATTACATCTAAATAGAGCTGGCATATTGCCTGGCTCTCTACCATGCCATCCACTTTGAGATATGTCAGTAGGTGATAGAAGTGCAGAGTTAACTGTTTTAATTTAGTACTGTGGCTAGGATTTTTAACACTCATGAAGACTTTTCAGAGACTTGCATTAATGTAGCTTATTATAGCATACATTCCTGTCAGATAAAGAAATTTCAGTGTAACATCTCCAAACAGAAACAAAGAACTACATAGCATATCCCCTCTGTAGATAATAAACTACATAGATGTCTTTGGCAACATTGGCATGGAAATAAAAACTAAGTGTCTATGATCATGATAATGGATACTTCCATCTCCATGTGATCAAGTGGTTCATACTGAAGGCTGGTTTGTTTTCCTCCATTCGGTCATGCACCCAGGTTACATTCATGTGGGAATAATTACACATTACTTGTGTGTGTGAAATAATCTTGTAGTATTAATTTGTGACTTCCACAAACAATGATATAAACAATGCATTTCCTTGAATCTTAATAGTGAATAGGGATGGGCATGAACTGGTTAACAAACTAAAGTTCATCACAAATTTTGGCCATTTTGTGGTTTGTGAAGCAATGTTTGTGAACTGAAGAACCACCACTGACTTCCATGAATTTTAATGTGGTTCATGGAAAACAGCTGTTTGGTTTAAATGGCTTGGAGCCATTTAAACCCCTGCTTTCTTTTCCCTACGGCTTTACACAGGGCAGAAAGCAGGGTTTTCAATCTGTGTTCAACCTTAAATGGCTCACATTTACACAGGGCAGAAAGCAGGGTTTTCAACCTTAAATGGCTCACGAACTGATCAGAATTGATTCAGTTTGTGAACTGCTAGGGGATGGAGAGAGAAAGCTATAGACAGAGGAGCAGATAAATGTAGGTGGGCTGTTGGGTGGGAAGGAGTTGCCAACTCCAGGTTAAGAAATTCTGTGTTAGCAGAAAAGGAGAGTATACTAATGTCCTAAACAAAAATAAATAGAAATGATATATTTCATTATATATGATGGTCAAAATCATGAAAAGGACAAGGAATTAATGTGGGACAGGAAAAGTGTGAGGCTCTACTGTGCTCCCAGTACTCATAACCATGGGTAGAACTCTTCCAATCTGTTTCTCTAATAGTGAAGTCTGGCCCCATCTACGAGTATCTAAATCCACAGATTGGGGCCACACTGACATTAAACAGATTCTTCTGCAAAGTTAAGAGACCCCACCCCCACCCCCAGGTTTGCAGATAAATCTGAAAATGTTTTTAAAAAATACACTGGGAGCTTTAAATTTCCCTTGAAATAAAAGAGTGTTGTCTACACAAGCACAGACAAAGCACCTATGTCCCTCCTCCTCCTGTGTCAGGTGGCTTCAGGAAGCCTCAGCAGAGTCCGGGAGCCACATGGAGCTCACCAGCATCATGGAGAGGGAGCCTTGGCAAGCCTAGCAGCAAACATTGTGAGCCAGCATTAGCAACAAGATGGAAGCCTCGAAGGAGCTCACAGGTGGTAACAGTGGGAAGAAACCCTCACTGCTGTCCCCCTTGAGCCAGCAAGGAAAAAGTAGGGTGTGTGTGGGTCCTCACTATCCCCCAACTAAGCAAGGAAGGAAAGAGTAAGGCAGGGGGACAAGAGAGTCCCAGCTGCCTCCCCTACTGAGCCAGCAAGCTCGCCTTCCAAACTGGCAACTAGGAGTTGGACAGGGAGGCACAGGAGTCCTTGCTGCCACCGCCCCCACCCCCCACTGAACCAGCAGCCAAGAGATCAGGTGGGGAAGCTCAGCAGTCCTCACCCCAGTCCCTGCCGTGCTGGCAGTGTGAGAGCTGGGCCGGCAGCGGCAAAATGAGGAAGAAATATCCTCTCGTGAGTATTACAGGGAACACAGATATCCCTAGGGGTCTGAGCTATATTATCAGGTGCTTCAAACTTTGGAAAGAAAGTCAAGGTCAAAGAAAAAGAGCTGAGCAAGATCATTCATTGGCTGAGCTAAGATAATCCAACAGGAGTCCTTGCTGCCACCGCCCCCACCCCCCACTGAACCAGCAGCCAAGAGATCGGGTGGGGAAGCTCAGCAGTCCTCACCCCAGTCCCTTGCAAGGATTAAGAATATAAAATAGATAGTGGGATGTGATGCAGCTTCATTAAGAACAATATGGAAATCTATATAATTATTTTAATTAAAGGACATGTCCTTTCCTGGAGTTCCATCAGAATACTTTGGACATCTTGTTCACCATATTAATTTGGTAGTTCTATTTATTTATTTATTTACTAATTAAAATTCTAAACTGCCGTCTACAGTGCAAACAAGACTCAGGGTGGTGTACAACAATGTACAAATGACAATTTGTTATTGTATTGGCATGAATCCATCAATGTGAGGGCAGCAGCCATGCCCTTCTGGGAATGTATGAATCATCCATCAGTGTTGTCTCACAAATGAACATGTAACTATAGCCAGAGTTCAATTAAAAACAAGTGGAAATCCTAAACAGAGGGTATGAGACAAAAATTAGGTTATATTGCCAATAACTGGTCATTTTTATAGTATGAATTTTCTGAATTTTGTTTTTTCTATATCTACATTTATACATCATGAATTACTATTAACTAATTAACAGCCTGTTATGCAAAAATATTGGCATTAAAATTACAATTTAATTTTGTACAGCAAATTCTATGTTCTGGGTTGTTGCAAGATTATCATAGGAGCTGTCCATTTTGAATCTGTGGCCCAAGAGTAAAATACATTGTGAATCAAGGATAGAGGAACCTTAAGTATATTTTATTTAAATGCTCTAAAAATTATGCTTCGGTCCAAATCTACAGTGCCACAAAGGTTAGGGGAACAGTTAATCAAGTATGACTTGTGTCAAGCCAGTGAAACAGAAAAGGAAATTCTTGTGTCAACAGCTGAAATAAAAGGTTTTACCATTGAATATTTATTATTGAATATAGTTTAAATACTGTATCTTTTTGAAAAATGCAGAGCAAATCAGCATTGCAAAGGCTGAATCAAATGGTTTTGATGTCATCCTCAAAGAGTTGGGAAAATATAATCTCAGCTATCAGAACACTGTACTTCTTTGAGTGGTTTATTAATGTGGCTGGTTTTCCCCCCCTTGATGTGTGCTTGACACAAATAGGACTGGCACGTTTATAATGAAGGGCAGTGAGATCCCTAAATGATGGAGAACATCAGTAATGACTTCTAACTAAATATGGCCTGAATCAGGTCTTGAATCTTGTGCTTTACTTAGGCTTAGATCTAGAGCCATTGTTGCTTTCTGAGATGCTGTGGTATGGGGATGACATTTCTTTGGCTTAACATTTAATAAAATTTGATTAGGGTTTGTGCAGCATTTCATGTCTTCAGATTTCTAGCAAAGCCTGAGAGACCCAGCTGTATAGTCTGTAATTATATAGCAAGTGATACAGGATTTTTTTTTCCTGGGGAAGTGGAGAGATTTTCAATTACAAGTTAAAATTTATGACACACTGTAATAACTGTTTAAACCTTTTACATGGAAGAACATAGCACTGCCAGCTCTTATGAGACTGAGGTACTGAACACGTTTGTCGGTTTCCTTAAAAATACCTAAGTATTGTCTCATGGTGTGGCTTTTTTATATGCCAGTTCTGAACAGCTGGTTCAGTTCAGTAAAAATATCTTAAATGAAATTACAGTCTGTGAGTGTGAGTTGCATGTACAGATATTTTCTGATTAGATGAGTATTAGGCTAAAGAATTAAAAGAGGCAACTGTACCAGCAGGAACAAGGTGTTTGTTTAGGTGCTTCCTCTGCAGTGCAACAATGCAGGATATCATTAATACACACTTCATTGTGAAAGTGGTGTGCAATTATTGTATCATGTAATATTGAAGTGTAAGTGGCTGTGTGTTAAGAAACTGCCATTATGGAAATCCTAAGGAGCAGAATTATGCTATACCTGCTTATTATTTGTAAGAAAATACTTTCTTATTTTTCCTGCACAAAATAGCATAATAGGGATGGGTACGAACCAGCTCATCATGAATTTTGGCCCATTCATGGTTCAGGAAGCAATGTTCAAGAACTGAAGAGCCACCACAAACTTCCATGAATTTTGATGGCGTTTGTGGCATTTATTGGTGATTCACGAAGACAGAAAGCAGGAGTTTAAACGGCTCTGAGCCATTTAAACCCCTGCTTTCTGCTTTTTATGAAAAACAGCTGAGTGGTGGGGTGCTTCTTGCCAGTCAGCTGTTTGGTTTAAATGGCTCAGAGCCATTTACCACTGCTTTCTGCTCCCTGTGAAGAGCGTGCGGTGGGGAACAGAAACCAGAGGTTTAAATGGCTTGAAGCCGTTTCACACCCTGCTTTCTGCTCTCCACCAAAAGTGGCAGGGAGCAGAAAGCATGGGATGAAATGGCTCACAAACTGATATGAACCAGTTGTGTTCATTTGGGAAATTTGGTGAAGACAGATATTCTGAAAGTAAAGTAATTAATTTTAAACACATATTGTCTGTCCTGAAAACAGATATCTCTGAATACTACAAATGGATATCAAAACCACTTCTACAATACTTAGAATGTGCACACATGCACATACTCATACATACTCAAATTCACTATCACAGAGGGGGATGAGGACTGAGTATTACAAGCCTGCCTGCCTGCAGTTACATCACAGAGACACAGTAATTTATGCATGTGCAAACTGCATATTGCTTTTTTCAATTTTTCCTTTCACAGAAATGGAATCTATACAGGTACAGTATGCATAGGTACTTTACTCACATTGGGAAAATGAACATGGGCAGTGGTGTTAGCACACTCAATAATGGGTGGCGTGTCAGCCGCTGTACCTAGCTGGTTTAGGATGCATCAGGATGGCATGTGTCAGCCAAGAGCAGACCACGTTGGAGCCTTCTGCCAATGCTTGAACTGAAGCTGGGGCCAAAGCTGGAACAGGGAACTGAGATGTGTGGGATGGGCTGATATTCAGAATGTCCCAGGTTCAATATTTATTTATTTATTCACATTATTTATAGTCCGCCTTTCTCACCGGGACTCAAGGGGGATTACACATAGTGAGTCAGCGCAATCACAGACATTCCCAGTATCTCTGGTAAAAAGGATCAGATAGTAGGTGACCTCTCTATGAGATGCTGAATAGTCAGTTCCAGTCTGAGTAGCCAGTATTTATCTTGATAGGCCAGTTGTTTGATTCAGTATAAGGTAGTGTGGATGTGTGTTCATGTGTCCACAAGGAGGCACCAGAGTCTAGAGAACTAGAAAATGCCCTGTCCAGGGCTGTAACAAAAGTTGGTTTGTAAGAGATGTTGAACCAGCAAAGGTTGATTTTCATTTTTATAAAGGGAACTGATGGCCTATTCTTTATGGTAGCCAGAATAGCTCCCTGTTCTGGCCACAGCTTAGAGAGTTATGTCTTCCTCCCAAGGGCAAGTGGAGTGCGAAAGGCCCTAGACTGCCAAGGTTGTGTTTCTCTGCCTGATCCAGACTTTGGCTCTGGCTGTATGCCTCCATTGTTCCTGGGATCCTGGGGAACATTTCAGAGAAATGGGGGGGGGGGAGTAAAGGAACACTCTGAGGTAATGGGGACTATGGATGGGTTCATGTCTACCAAGGAATCTTTCTTGTCCTCCAAGAAGTTTTCTGATGACAGGCTGAAGAAAGTCATGACATGGTGTAAGGCTAGTATGCTTAGTCACATCCCCCCTCTACAAATATTGATCCTGGGTCCAAAAGGTCTTGTGTGAGGTATATCATTATCAGCTGCTATAGAATACAATGCAGTTCTTTAGTTAGCTGCATGGAAAACATTTAAATGGTACTGAAGAAGCTTCAGATTGTGCCACTTAGTATTTAGGCATTTCTCAAAGAACAGGTGGGTTTTTTTTGGGGGGGGGGTTGTATTTTTGTGTTTGTGTGTGTGTGCGCGCGACTCCTACTGGGGCATGGAGGATGGTCAGAGAAGTGGCTTGATAGCCTGCTTCTGGCCTCCCAGCCCTGGTAATATCTGAAGGTCTCCCATCCAAATACTTATCAGTGTCAATCCTGCTTAGCTTCCAAGATCTGACAAGACGGCTTGCCTGGGCTATCCAGGTCAGGGCTCAAAGAACAGGTTTTGATCCTTACAGTCTTAAGATCTTTGTGAAACATTTACTCTTGTATGATCTCTACACAAGTGTGTGTTAAGATGTTTGAATGTGGCCTTTTCTGGGTATCTTTGCTGTTAAGAGGTAAAACTGGAGACCATAAGGTGCATGGCAACAACTTCTTTGATAGCCAGGACTTTCAGACTGTGGAGTTTATGTAAAGACGATATTCTACTGTTGTAGTTCAGTTGCACAGTCGAGTCTGACTCTTTGCGACCCCATGGACAAGATCATGCCAGGCACCCCTGTCTTCTGCCGTCCTCTGAAGTTTGCTCAATTTTATGTTTGTTGCATCTATGACACTGTCTAACCATCTCATCCTTTGCCGTCCCCGTCTTCTTTGACCTTCAATCTTTCCCAGCATCAGGGTCTTCTCCAGTGAGTACTCCCTTCTCATTTGGTGGCCAAAGTATTTGAGCTTCAGTTTCATTATCTGGCCTTCCAGGGAACAGTCAGGGTTGATTTCTTTTAGGATTGACTGATTTGATCTTCTTGCAGTCCAAGGGACTCTCAAGAGTCTTCTCCAGCACCATAGTTCAAAAAAATCTATTCTCCAGCGCTCGGCCTTCCTTATAGTCCAACTCTCGCTTTTATCTACTACTCACTGTTAATACTTCTATTATGTTACAGTTGTTTTACAATTGCCACTATTTGATTATTTGAACTGATAAGCTCTCGGCTGAGCGCAAAAGGGTAATACAATTATAGGAGTCTCACTGTTGCTCATATTGTGCAGTCTGTCCTGAAGAAACAGGAATGTATGAGAAGCAGGACCACCCATTTAAGCCCTAAGAAGCCAGCTCAGGCTTTCAGAATTCTTTTAAAAAGTACCCAAGAAACTGTATAAATCAGATTTGTTTTATGTCAAGGATCTACTAGGAATGAACATTTATATTCCATGGATGGAATGCTTAGGCGTCTAACCGGAGCTTCTATGAGACGCAACCAAGGGGAAAATGACCTTTCAATGAAATATGAGTTAATAATGGTATAATGCTATGTGCTTTGGTCAAATTAATAACATCACAGATTGTAAGTAAATGCAGCCTTATGTGTATTGCAAATTAATTAGAAACAAGACTTTTCTCTCTGTGGCGTGAGGGATCTAATCCTTGATTACATCAGCAGATTTTCAGTTTTAATTAATAACAATTAACTTTCTTAAATAAAAGGACAGGAGGGAAAAGGAGGTTTCTGATATTAAGCATAGTACTTTCATTTTCCTCTCCACTGAAATCTGTTGTGTTTTCTATTTTCCTATGCTACCTATCAAGAGAGATTAACTCCATTTATGCAAAGCATAGGGGAGATAACAGGATGTTCTTAACTTGTCAATGAAAGAAAAGGGGCAAGTGTATTATTTGTAAATTTATGTCTGGAGAAGTTATTGGCAGTCTCTAGTTTATTCTGGCATCTAGTTTTTGATACATTATGGTGTGCAGTTGGGCTTATTTATTTAATTCAGTAAATAAAATACATAGGTAGTGTGTTATCCAGGGTATTCAATGAAGTTTAGAAGGCAGTACTTAATTTACAGAATTAACAAAGTTAATTACCTTAAAATCAGCAAACAATCTGGTCAGTTCTTATCTCATACTAGCAACTCTTGGACTCTGTTTGAAAAGTAAAATGGCCAGCAATTGTTTTTCTCATTTTCTTTCAAAGAGAATTCATTGTCTGTGATATTTGCTGAATGTCCTCCTGAGACTTATAAAGAATAGTTTAGAGATGTAAAGAGTAGTTTAGTCTCCACTGGAATTAATTTGATGCCATCTTAATTGTATTTGGGATGAGGATCCCACATTTGTATACTTATGTTTGATCAAAGTATTTTACATTGACATTCTATAGTAATAATTTTCAGGTTTTGCTGATCAACATACTAGGTTTAGACATAACAGCAAACTGATTCCCCACTATATGAAAGACTCCACAAATTCCTCACACAAATTCCTCACACTGTGTTTTTCTCTTGTCTTCTTATTGCCCAAGGTCAAATTGTTACACATCTTCTAGGTTCATAGCAAACCATACATCAGGGTCTCTGAATCAGCACATTATGGTTTGTACTTCTTTTTTTAGGATATTTCTATGGCGCACTCCAGAGTCCTGCTGTAAGTGACTTACAATTAAGACTTTGTTACAATATTAAAAATAAGTCATTAAAAACAGGCAATTAGATATAAACAACATAAAAATTGTCCCTAAAACAAAAACAGAAAATTAAAAAGACAAGTAATCAGTATGGATCAGTAATCAGTATGGATCTTTCAGCAGGGAAGTGATACAATCCCCATAATTAACCCCCACCAGTAGACTGGCTGCAGTATTTTTGCAGAATTCAGGTTGAAGCTACAATGCATTTTGAGCACCTGTAGAAGAACAGAGGGATATAAATGCAGCAAATTAATTTAGCCTCATCCTGTTTTAAGCTAGTGACTTGCTCAAAGCTATCTCATAACCTCAATTTATTTTTATTAGAGATAGATGTACTGGCTATAAAAGCAAGATTTTCAAATCTCCATGTTATTTTTTTCTGGTTGTCTATTTTGCTGTTCCGTCACTATTCTGTTTTCAATAGCATTCTTATTTTAGACATACCTGTCTTCCATACTTTCAGTGTATTATGAGCTCTTCCCTCCAAGGCTATAGGTGGGGGGAGAGAGGGAAGGGAAGAGGAGAAGCTGGCCTCCAAATAGCTGATGCCATTATTATTTTTAAGGGCTCATTATTCCCTAGGTCTACCATCCCTAGGGGACTTCCAGAGGAGCTTGTCTGCCTGCCATTTTCCAGCTGTGGAGATAGACTCTGCCACTTCCAATATGGGCAGTGGCAGGTTCAGTCCCTTCCCTTTTAGTAAAGGGCCATGAGGGAGACCAGATCTACCCAACCATCATTTGTTAGTTTGTGTCTTCCCTTCAGGGCTGTAGCTAGTGGTGGGGCATTGGGGGCAGCACCTCCTATTACATTTAAGAACATAAGAACATAAGAGAAGCCAATGTTGTATCAGGCCAGTTTGGTGTAGTGGTTAAGTGTGCGGACTCTAATCTGGGAGAACCGGGTTTGATTCCCCACTCCTCCACTTGCACCTGCTGATGTGACCTTGGGTCAGTCACAAGCTCTGGCACAGCTGTCCTTGAAAAAGAGCAGTTTGTGTCAGAGTTCTCTCAGCCCCACCCACCTCACAGGGTATCTGTTGTGGGGAGAGGAAGGGAAAGGAGTTTGTTAGCCGCTCTGAGACTCCAAGTGAAGGGCGGCGGTATAAATCCAATCTCTTCTTCTTCATCATCTAATCCAACACTCTGTCACACGGTGGCCAAAAATACCAGGTGAAATCAGGAGGTCCAGCAGTGGAGCCAGGACACTAGAAGCCCTCCCACTGTTGCCCCCCCCCAAGCACCAAGAATCCAGTGCATCACTTGCCCCAGCCTGAGAGTTTCTATCTATCCCTTGTGGCTAATAACCACTGATGGACATCTGCTCCACATGCTTATCTAATCCCCTCTTTAATTCCATGTGTTAATCACTCTTTGGCTGAAGAAGTACTTCATTTTATCTGTTCTAACTTGACTGCTTGGCAATTTTATTGAGTGCCCACGAGTTCTTGTATTGTGAGAAAGGGAGAAAAGTACTTATTTCTCTACCTGCTCTATCCCATGCATAATCTTATAAACCTCAATCATGTCACCCCTCAGCCGTCATTTCTCCAAGCTAAAGAGCCCTAAGCACTTTAACCTTTCTTCATAGGGAAAGTGTTCCAACCCTTTTATAATTCTAGTTGCCCTTTTCTGCACTTTTTTCAGTGCTATAATATCTTTTTTGAGGTGTGGTGACCAGAACTGGACACAGTACTCCAAATAAGGTCATATCATCGATTTATACAGGGGCATTATGATACTGGCTGACAGGGCTCTTTTTGTAGCAGGAACTCCTTTGCACATTAGGCAACACACCCCTAATGTCTAGGTCACAAGCTAAACATGAGCCTGCAGTGCAATGTGACTGCGAAGAAAGCTAATGCAATCTTAGGACGCATTAACAGAAGCATTGTGTCTAGATCACAGGACGTGGTAGTTCCGCTCTATTCTGCTATGGCTAGGCCTCACCTGGAGTACTGTGTCGAGTTTTGGGCACCACATTTTAGGAAGGATGTTGACAAGCTCGAGTGTGTCCAGAAGAGGGCAACCAGGATGGTGAGAGGGTTGGAATCCAGATCTTATGAGGAAAGGCTGAAAGAGTTGGGTATGTTTAGCCCGGGAAAGAGAAGCCTGGGACATGATTGCAGTCTTCAAGTATTTGAAGGGCTGTCATGTAGAAGATGGAGCAGATCTATTCTCTCTTGCTCCAGATTGCAAACTAAAGCTAATGGATGGAAATTACAAGGGAGTCGTTAATGGCTAAATATCAGGAGAAACTTCCTAAGTGTAAGAGTGGTTGAGCAGTAGAACAGACTGCCTTGGGAGGTGGTGGATGCTCCTTCGCTGGACGTTTTAAAGTGGAGGCTGAACGACATTGTAGGGCTATCTTTCGGCTATGCTCCTGCAGAGTGCAGGGGGTTGGACTAGATGACCTGCAAGGTACCTTCCAACTCTAACATTCTGTGATTCTATGATTCGATGATACATTAATTGCCATCCTGCAGGTCATTTTCTCCAATAGTCTAGACTTTTTTTCTTCCTTTCCTTGCACCCAGCTCGGCCAGATCTTGCAAAGCAGTAATTAGGCACAATTAGATTAGGGTGTTACCACAAGATTTTAAAAAGTTATCTCTCTTAATTTCTTTTACTCTTTTCCAAACTTTTGTCATTCATTTCTGTCTCCCTTCACCTAATTTTTCTGCTCCCCTCCCCACCTTATTTTCACTTCTTGGTCTCAAGACCTTCTCATCCTATCCTTGGTGACAGAATGTATTTTAGAGTAGTATAGAAGCAAACCTTTGTTAATATTATGAACAGAAGTCACTGGGGTTGCTGGACACTGTACCTTGCACTGGTTCTGCTGGGCATCCAATCCCCCTTTGCTTGAACAGTGATTCTGTGCTTGACATCAGTCCTGTTGAGCTTGCATTGCCATAATGGCACTGAGTTCTACTGGGTACCCTGTGATTGCACTGGTACTGCTGGGTATTCTGTACATTGCATTGGTTCTGCTGAGCTTGCAAAACGCCCCCCCCTTCATTTTCTGCTACAGAGATTCTCTGGTTTGACTAATCCTTTGTAAACAATGGAGGATGGGGGCACCTTCTTTGAGAGGTAGTATGTTTCTTAACATCCAGTTAGTGAAGCTTGTGATCCCTATTTTGTGATGATTTGGCTAGTATTAGTTAGTAAAAGATAGTATAAAGGCAGACTCCTAGCTCTCAAGAATGTCTTGTAGGTGTTTGGAATGGCCATCTCTTAGCCTTCAAAATGGAGAACAGAAACCCTCCCAAGTGTCTTCTCAGAACACAAGTGGTGTGATGGATTTTTTTTTGGGGGGGGGGGGCATCAAGTCACAGTGGCATATCTAGTATATTTGGCTCTCGGGGCAGATAATTTTTAATACTCCCCTCCTCTACTTTTCCCACCGAGTCACAGCTGACTTATGGCAACCCTGTAGGGATTTCAAAGCTAGAGACATTGGGAGGTAGTTTGCCATTGCCTGCCTCCACATTGGCCCGGCTTAACTTCTGAGATCTGACGAGATCAGGCTATCCTGGGGCTGTCCAGGTCAGGGCTAGACTGAAGGTAATGTGACTGGCCCAAGGTCACCCAGCAAGCTTCCATGGCACAAGTGGGCATTTGAACCTGGATTTCGCAGATCCTCGTCTGTCACTTTAACCACTACACCATGCTGGCTGTCATGATGGAACAACGTGTTGTAATTTGTTTTTGTTTTTTTACTAGCATGATTATATGGTTAAATAAAAGTTAAGTAAAGTTAAATGTGAAGTTAAATCAAAGAAAATTCTCACTTTCTGTGTTGCTTTTCTGGCCATTATTATTATTTCATTATTATTACTGAAAATAATTTTGTTGTTTTGAGGAGGGGCCTTGACCTGGATAGCCTCAGGAAAAAAAAGAAATGAAAAAAAGAGGAGGGGGGTGTTAAAAAATTATCTGCCCAGGGCACCAAATAGGCTAGGTTCGCCACTGCTATGAGATGTCATTGGGGTGAACCAACCCAGATGCTCTCTGTCCTTGATCCATCCCCTCTTGCTCTCCTTCCCTCCCTTTGAGCTTGCTGTTCTGCAGTGCACTACCCACAACCATTTATATGGATCTGTAAATAGGAATAAATCCAAAATATGCCAGCATGTTGCTCTTGTTTGAAATTGGGCATGTGTGTTGGCTGAAACAAATCCAGAAATTAGTTCAAATGATTACTTGGCTTTTGGAATATGTCTGCAAATTCAGAAAAGATGTGATTATGCCTGTAACAGTTTATTTCTGGATTTTGGCAGTAGCTCTAATTTCCATGGAACATTTCCACATAAAGCACTTTGTTTTGCATCCTATCAAATAGCTTGACAGGCCCTGGGGATAGCTTTAGGATCAATTCAAAATTCCATTCACTTTAATATAGTCAGGAATGTCATTCAAGAAAAGTGGAAATAAAGGTAATTTTGATTTTGAAAAATCTAGTGCTCCAAAGTAGTGTATAGCTTGAGTTCCTGTGTCTAAACTACATCTAAGCACTATAGATTAGCTTGCTTTGTTTCATACATTGTTTGACCTACCAGTGGTAATGGTGTTGACACAATTAAGTTTTCTATTTTTACTCCAAGTAAAATACAAAGCTCTTTCCCCTCACTTTGTCACAGCTGGTTACCAATTAATCTCAATTCACGGTACAGTGATGATAGCACATGTTGTCCAAGGGCCAGATCCGATTGGGTCACATTTTTCAGCAGTGCTTCATATCAATGGGGGGGAAATTGTCTCTATGGCAAGGACTGCAGGCACACTACTGTACAACTGTCATTAATCAAAGCAACAGCAAAGAATGCATTCATATGAGCCAGAGGCTGCCAGATTTCCAAATCAGAATCACCCCATTTCTACAAGGATTTCATAACCAGTAATGTTGTTTCATCAGCTCTCCTTTTCCCATGGTTAATGGAAAGCAGATATAGTGCAGCCATTACTTCAGAACAGGAATAATTTTTATGTGGTATTTTACAGTTGTTTTTAGTACTACACATAGTTCAATTAAGACATTTTAAGATACTTTTTTATGCTTATGCTGAGATTTTGGAACAAGCTATACATTTTTAAACCACTCAGCACTATGTCTGTTATACAAAATAAATAACCTTTTTAAGGAGTTGATGCAACACTGTACTTTGTAATTATACTTAGGATTCAGTGATTTCAGTGGGCTTAGCCTGGAGCAACTCTCATACAGGTATCAAAAACTGTTTAAACAGCAAACAAAAAGCTGGAGATCAGAGAAATCCTTATTTCTGGGGGAAATATTGAATGTATTGTATATTACATGACATTTGGGGAACAAACAGCTATTTTAAACAATAGATATCATGACTACAAAGTGCATTTAAACAAATGAGGCATTTATTGTGAGCATATTAGTAAACATATAACTAGTATGGAACTAGTATATTACCTGTGTATCATTACTGCAAACACTACCATGTGAAAACCTTAAGGAATGAAGGACAGATTAATGACAACATCTGTTTCCATAAATGTGATTATTATCAGTAGTATTCATTTTTTTTAGAATTTCTTTAGTGCACAAGTAAAAAGCTAAACAGGCACTATATACTTGAAACTTTAGTGTTAGAAATTTAGAAGCAGTGTTAGATGGTACATTTTGAATAATGGGGTTCCAATTCCCCCAATGGGGGTGGAGGTTTACCCGCTTTCATGGCCCCTGATCCACTGGCTCTGATCCAGACAGTGGGGGAACCCCGCCACCAAAGAGCCTCATGTGTGCTAACATGCCTGGCACAATGAAGTCACCTGGCGGTGACATCGTCACACCAGGCACTTTGCAGAAGGGACGATAGATGAAGGGATTTGAACCAGAGTTTCTCCAAGCCTAATTAAACACTAGAACCAGCATACCACACTTGGTTTCTGACAAGGACGTGATAAATTGCGGAGTGGAGAACCTTTAGATATAAGAGATCCTTGTTGTGTGGCCTTTCCTTCAGGGCCAGATTTAGATGAAGAGAGGCCCTAGGCTACTCCACTTGTGAGGCCCCTCCAAATCCCCCACCCTCACGACTAGAAAAAAATGGAAGAGTGTTATAAACAAAATTGAGTGAAGCCAAGGATGATGACGGGTATTTAAAATTCTGCAATTCACAATTTCTCCTCTAAAGGACATAAGATGTTATTGTTAAATACCATAGTGATTGAAAAAAATGCATACATGTTAAAATTAACACTAAAAACATTTGCAATAACTGAACTTGTGTTAGCTTGAAGCCTGGTCTCCCCCTTCCCATTGTCAGAGTACGAATGACTGAGGGCACCAGTGATAGCACTGTAACTTTCCAAACAGCTTCTGTGGCTTTTGTGTGTGCATCCCACCTAGTGTCTGACAAATATTTAATCACTTTAGACTGAGGTGGCAAAAATGATTTTAGGACTGCCCATATCTTTGTGAAGGATGAAAAGAAGGTATAAATTTCATTGATAATGTCAAAACAGTTCACTGCATCAAGGCAGCAATCCACAGCTCAACGCCCCACCAGATTTAAAGAGTGACCTGCGCATGGAATAAATCTTGCAAATTGGGTTTTTTGATGATTTTTGCCGCATACCGTTGTACTTACCAGCCATGTTGGTAGCGTTGTCATAAAATTGCCCACGGTATTTTGTAAAGTCAATTTCAAGCTCAGTAGTGAAATAGTTGAACACTAACTCAGCCATGTTTTCTCCTGAGTGGTCTTTTAGCTCAAGGAAAGTTAAAAATCTCTCAGTTGGCAAACCATCTTCAGGTGATATATATCTGATAATTAAAGTCAACTGATCAGTATGTGAAATGTCAGGAGTGGAATGTACTGAAAAGCTGAAATATCCAGCCTTTCTCACATCAGCCAGAATTGCATCCTTAACTTTCTTTGCCATGAGTTGAATCATTTCCTCACATACAGTTTTTGACAAATAAGAGGGATTGCCTGATCCAGAATGTCTGTACCGATTGATATGAGCAAGTAAAAATGGATCAAATTTTGCCAGTAGTTCTAAAAGACCAAGACAATTGCCATTATTTGGAGATCCAAAGTGTTCATTGTCTCCTATGAATGGTAAGCCTCGTTCTACAAGACTGCATATTACAGCAATAATTATCTCCATGACATGCCACCAGTACTGCTGTTCTGCTTTTATTTGTTCCCCTAGCTTGGAAGTTAACGTTTGCCCTCGCTTCCTTAGGTAGGCCAACATGGCATTCCTATGCTTCTCTGAGTTTTCATGCGTTTGGATAAGATGGGGGTTTTGCCAGTCATCAAACCCTTCAGTAGCTAAAGCTGTGGAAGAAGATGCAAGGTTTGGAAAGAGTTTACAAACAAAGCAATAAATCCGGCCTTTTGAGGGAGAATATACAAGCCACTCTTGGCTATATGTTTCCCCATTTGCTTTTGTTGAATAAAAAAGAGCTTTTGTGTAAAATGCCAGCCTGGATGATTCAGAAGATGGAATTAAGATTGCTGGGGAAAACATCAACAACCTCAGATATGCAGACGATACCACTCTAATGGCAGAAAGTGAAGAGTACCTAAAGAGCCTCTTGCTAAGTATAAAAGAGGAGAGCGCAAAGGTTGGCTTGAAACTCAGCATAAAAAAAACTAAGATCATGGCATCCGGCCCCATCACTCCTTGGCAAATAGAAGGAGAAGTCGTGGAAGCAGTGACAGACTTCACATTCCTGGGATCTAAAATCACTGCAGATGGTGACTGCAGCCATGAAATTAAAAAGATGCCTGCTCCTTGGGAGGAAAGCGATGGCAAAACTTGACAGCATAATAAAAAGTAGAGACATCACCCTGCCAACAAAAGTCCGTTTGGCAAAGCAATAGTATTCCCAGTAGTATTGTATGGCTGTGAGAGTTGGACTATAAGGAAGGCTGAGCGCCGAAGAATAGATTATTTTGAGTTATGGTGCTGGAGAAGACTCTTGAGAGTCCCCTGGACTGCAAGAAGATCAAATCAGTCAATCATAAAGGAAATCAACCCTGACTGTTCCCTGGAAGGCCAGATACTGAAGCTGAAGCTGAAATACTTTGGCCACCAAATGAGAAGGGAGCATTCACTGGAGAAGACCCTGATGCTGGGAAAGATTGAAGGTCAAAGAAGACGGAGACAGCAAAGGATGAGATGGTTAGACAGTGTCATAGATGCAACGAACATGAAATTAAGCAATCTCCGGAGCATGATGGAATACAGGAGGGTGTGGTATGATGTGGTCCATGGGGTCGCGAAGAGTCAGACTCGACTGTGTGACTGAACAACAATAAACAACAACACAAAACTCAGAACAACCCTCTCCCCCCCCAGGACTTAACCAGTTTCTTATCTCACTATATAGGCTAATCTCATTCAGTCCTTACATCTGTATTCTCACCATACATCCTCTTTATTTTATTGTATTTCTTATTTGGAGTAGTAGACTGGAAGTGTGATTTTAATGT
Organism: Gekko japonicus; assembly: GCF_001447785.1. Lineage (NCBI taxonomy): Eukaryota > Metazoa > Chordata > Lepidosauria > Squamata > Gekkonidae > Gekko > Gekko japonicus. The sequence goes on along the minus strand of NW_015163099.1, from coordinate 230,027 downwards.
AATGTGATGAGTAGTAGAATGTAATGTAATTTGGAATGGTAGATTGCAGTGTATTTCTCTGGTCTGGTAACAGAGGAGTCATAACACTGCACAACTAATCACTCCAAATTAAAGCAAGGATGCTGTTAGTTACCTCCATGCTTGAGAGGAGATGGATGGAGTGTAACAACAGTCTCAGTTGATTACTCTCAGCATTCCACAATTAAGAAGGGTACATTTACACATCAATCTATTTTGATATATTTATTTGCTTTACTATGTTTTCCCCTTGAATCAAATCCAGACAAATGGTGACCATTATGTTGTATGCTAATTAGCGGCTCACCCTCTACCTATATGTTGTTGTTGTTGTTGTTCAGTCGCACAGTCGAGTCCGACTCTTTGTGACCCCATGGACCAGATCCCGCCAGGCCTTCCTGTCTTCCGCCTACTGCCTATATGTATGGGCTGGTAACTTCATTTCAGTGTATCTGAAGGATGTGTGCTGTACATGAAAGCTTGAATAAAACTTTGTTGGTCTTAAAGGTGCCACTGAAGTCGAATTTTGTTCTTCAGCAAGTAGGGTTGCCATTCCCCAGTTCTGAGTGGAGGATCCCCTGGTTTTGGGGGCTTTTACCCGCCACTGGCCAGCTGGCCAGCAGAGGATACCCCACCCCCAAACAGAGACTTCCCCAATGCACTTACATCACATGGAAGTGATGTCATGTGTTGGGGGCATCATGTGGCAACGCTCTGGTTTTGGGGCAAAACTCTATGGTTTGATGATGATTTTACCATAGACGTTTGCCCCCAAAACAAGAGTGCCATCATGCATCGTCCCCGACGTCATCACGTTGTTCTGCCCTGCTCCTGGAAAGTTCCCTCCCAGCCCCCCTCCAGCTCCCGTTGACATCGGACTTGGCAACCGTATCAGCAAAAGTCAGTAAGAGTGAAAAGGAATTTTTGTGCTTTAGTGTGCTTGTGTGCCAAAGAAATGCCCCAACTCCTTTCAAGGACTCTGTATTAAGCCGTAATGGAAGTCATATGGCCTTGAGCTATGATTGTCTTCAGTGTACTAAGTAAGGTAGATTGAATGGATTAGTAGTGTTCCACCCAGAGCAGTTAAACAGGATGTGCCTTTCATTTCCACTCCCCATTAGCCACCTGCATGTATAAATGGAACCTTCTATTTCACACTGTTCCTTTGCTGCTGCACAGCAAATTCAGAGCCAATTATCTTCCAGCCTCTTATATGCCTGCCTCACCTGTCATAGATTATCGCTGAACCATGATGACTTGTGGGGGCAGTGTGAGTGGAACAGATGACTAAGAGGCACTACGTCAATTCTTCAGGAGACCAGATGGTTGCAATATCCTGCGAGTCTTCTCTACATTGGCTGCTTGTTAGATAGCATGCCATTTCAGGGTGGTCTAGAAGGCCACTGATAATGTGGCTGGCTAGAATGCAATGAGCTGTTGTTGCTTCTGAAAAATAGCTGCTGATTTGACTACTTCAGGGACACATTTGCTCTTCCGTCATCACACTAGTACTTAAGATTATAGTTGCAACCAGCTCTCTGCCCCAGCATGCCAAATAAATAGCTTGTTCAGCCACCATTGTATGATTGACGGGTGTGAACATAAAGTCTGCTGAGGTTTACCAGGCAGCTGGCTGGCATGCCAGGACCAGCACAACGGTCAGATGGAGTGGGAATGAATCAGCTGCAGCCCAAAGCTGATAGCAGAGTCATGCCCCAGATTGTCTGCATTAAAGTTCAAATTAGCTATGCCTGTCTAGGTTTATCACAGCCATTTTATGACTTTTTAAGGGCTGGGAAACATGCCTCTGGAAACAAATAAGTTTTTTGATCTGCAGTTTTGTATTCCTGCTTCCATATTCTAAATGTGTGTGTATTAAGTACTGTCAAGTCATTGCTGACTTATGGTAATGCCATATGGTTTTCAAGGCAAAATGTATTCTAGGGTTGCCAGCCCTGGATTGGAAAATAACTGGAGATTGGGGGGGGGTGGAGCCTGGGGAGAGTAGGGCTTGGGGAAGGGAGGGACCTCAGCAGGGTATAATGCCATAACTCTCCAAAGCAGCCATTTTCTCCAGGGGAACTGATCTTGGTTGTCTGGATATGAATTGTAATACCAGGAGATCTCCAAGTGACACCTGGAGGTGGACGGCCCTAATACATTCAGAGGTGGTTCGCCATTGCCTTCCTTTGCATAGTGACCCTGGGATTCCTTGGCAGTCTCCCATCTGAATACTAACCAGGGCTGTTCTTGCTTAGGTTCCAGGATCTGATGAGATCAGCCTAGCCTGCACCATTCAGGTCAGGGCCCATATTTTAAACACTAAGGTAGAAATCTCAGTGTATCAGTATGGTAGAGAAGAAAACATAGGTCTCGATTCTCAGGCCTGGTTCAAACGTAATGTGAAACCATGGTTTAATTTAACTTGCCATAATTAATTGGTCATAATTAATTAATGCAGACAATTACACTAACTATGGGTTAGTTAGGATTCCTTAAAACAAGTTTTGAATCCAGGATGTGAAGCTGGTTTATTATCCACAGTTTTTTGTTATCTACAAACATGGTATCATGGGTTAATTCCTGCCAGTGCTCCATGGCTGTCATAGCTACAGGGACATTTGGCAAGAGTGGCTCAAAAATGTTCTGTCTTTTGGTGCCTGTCACTAGCACTTCTCCACATTCACTTTCATGTCTTCCTACTCTTAAAGGTACAGGGACATTGTAATTCTCACTCCATCATTACACATAGCAATCAAAAGAAGGTTGTCTTGTTATGTCCCCAAAGCACGGTTGTGGAAAGGCAGATCTGGAGCTCAATCCCACATAGTTGTCTCACTGCTTCTGAGATGTAAGGCTGGCTGTGCCAGCATGTTGTAGGGCAGGCTTGGAAGCTGCGGTACTGCCAGACATACATGTGATATGCTGTTACCCATGATACCATGTTTGTACGTAACAAGAAACTTTTGTTAATCCTTGAATTCCTCAGGGATCTGCTCTGGGACCTGTTTTGTTCAACATCTTTATCAATGATTTGGATGAAGGGATAGAGGGAATGCTTATTAAATTTGCAGATGATACTAAATCAGGAGGGGTAGCAAATACAGTAGAAGACAGAGTCAGGTTACAGGATGATCTTGACAGGCTGGGAAACTGGGCTAAAAGAAATTTAATGAATTTCAATGGTGATAAATGTAAAGTTCTGCATTTAGGTAGGAAAAATTAAATGCATAATTATAGGTTGGGGGAGACTTGTCTTGGCAATATTACGTGTGAAAAGGATCTAGGGGTCTAAGTAGACCATACACTGAACCTGAGTCAGCAGTGTGATGTGGCTGCTAAAAAGGCAAATGAGATTTTGGGCTGTATCAACAGAAGTACAGTGTCCAGATCACAAGATGTGATGGTACCACTTTACTCTGCTCTGCTTAGACCTCACCTAGAATATTGTGTTCAGTTTTGGACACCACAATTTAAGAAGGATATAGACAAGCTGGAACATGTCCAGAGGAGAGCAACGAAGATAGTGAGGGGCAGGGGTCATTTCGTAGAAAAAGAGCTTGGG
>NW_015163099.1:211475-226338 GCF_001447785.1 Gekko japonicus | reverse complement strand
CTCTGGTGAGGGGTCTGGAGACCAAGTCTTATGAGGAAAGGTTGAAGGAGCTGTGTATGTTTAGTCTGGACAGGAGACAACTGAGAGGTGATATGATAACCATCTTCAAGTACTTGAAGGGCTGTCATCTAGAGGATGGTGTGGAGTTGTTTTCTGTTGCCCCAGAATGTTGGACCAGAACCAACGGGTTGAAATTAAATCAAAAGAGTTTTTGGCTAAGGATTATGAAGAACTTCCTGACAATTAGAGAAGTTCCTCAGTGGAACAGGCTTCCTCAGGAAGTGGTGGGCTCTCCTTCTTTGGAGGTTTTCAAACGGTGGCTATATGGACATCTGACAGCAATGTGGATTCTGTGAACTTAGGCAGATCATGAGAGGGGGAGCAGGAAGGATTGCCTCAGTGCTTAGTTCTTGTGGCCCTTTTTTACACGCCCAGGAAAATGCTGATTGCCACGTTGGTATCAGGAAGCAATCCTGGAGGGTTTTTTTGTCATCTTCTGGGCGTGGAACAGCGGTCACTGTGGGTGTGGAGGGGGAGGTATTTGTGAATTTCCTGTATTGTGCAGGGGGTTGGATTAGATGACCCTGGAGGTCCTTTCCAACTTTATGATTCTGTGATTCATCACCACCACATCCAAGTTGGACTGCAGAGGAGAGTGAATGGGGTGGTAAAAATGGTTTGTGCTTCTCCTACCTATCACTTGTGCTAGATGAGTCCAAGGTTGAAAGTCAGCTGGAGTGGTATGGGCACTGGACTTGAAGATGACCTTGGGCAAGCCATAGTTCTGATAAGAGCTGTTCTTGAAAAAGAGCAGTTTCTGTCAGAGCCGTCTCAGCCCCACCTACCTCACAGGGTGTCTGTTGTGGGGAGGGGAAGGGAAAGGAGTTTGTAAGCCGCTCTGAAACTCCTTTGGGTAGTAAAGGGCAAGGTATAAATCCAATCTCCTCCTCCTCCTCCTCCTCCTCTTCTTCTTCTTCGTCTTCTTCTTCTTCTTCCACACCAGAAAACTTACCTCACAGCAGCGAACCCATTTATATATACTTGTTACCTTAAGAACACCCAGTAACTGAGGGAAAGGTTTGTAGTTTAAAACAAACCTGGTTCTCCAAAATTATAAGAGGCAATGTGAGTCCCGTCAGCTGGTAGAACAGGCCTTTCTCAACCTGAAACCACATGTGTCTATATGGGGTAGGAACTACATGTTGCAAGGTATAAGGGGATTTCTCAGCATGTGTTTCGTTGTAATGCTGATAAAGGAGCCAAAAAGGCATTCATAGAGAATGAGCAGATGATGAAGATGAGGAGGAAGGAGGAGGAGGAGGAGGAGATTGGATTTATACCATGCCATATTTACTGTGCATCTGTGCTTGTTTGCTCATTATCAGTTCAGCTGATGGAAGGTCATACAGTTGACTAAGATGAAATGTGAGCCTACGCATGCAAAGTAGTGTTATGAGTCCTGATGATCTGGCCCAGGAATAGGCAAATCAAGAATTCACAAGTGGAGGAGTACTGCCTTTATTAAAAGTTATATTTAGTAAAAGGCTTATTCATTCCCTGCTGTGTCTACAAGGTTTCTGCTTGGCTGACCATGCGAACAAGTCCTGAAATCCTCATATGAATGGAACTTATTTTAGGAACACAGATTAAAGGACTTTAACTGTTTAGTTTAGGAGATCAAGAGGTTGTTAAGTGTTACAAAACAAAAGAGACTTTTTAAGATTACTGTCAGATGCATGTGCAGGGTAGTAAGAATTACTAATTGGATATCGTATGATTTCTTGCCTAATGCCTAAGGACATCCTTCCTATTAGTGCTTGCATGCACATCCTCTCCAAGTCCCCCAGGGCATCAGGAACTTCTTGATTCAGTGAAAGTGCACCTAATTAAGACCTTTTGGTATAGCTGGGCTTTCAGGCCTGGCTATAGGGTACCTGATAACTGAGTATTACTGTAGTTGTTTTAATTGATGTATTTTAAATAATTAGTTTTTGAATAATTACCAAAAAATAGACTTGAGTGTATAAATAAATGAGGTTCTCATTAAGGTATCATAATGAACCAGTTTGTTTCACATGCAGTATCTGATTCAGCAGGTTTTTTTTATGCTTTTTACTCCAAGTTAGAGAGGGCCGTGATGGAGAGGTGGGCCATGGCAAACCACTTCTGAATGTCTCTTGCCTTAAAAACCTCACGGGGTCTCCATAAGTCGGCTGTGATTTGACAGCACTTTCCACCACCACTACAGAGCCTCTTTAGATGTCATGTATCATATTCGGTACTCCACTGTTTCTGCTAGTATGCAAAGTATGGAAGGGATGTAAATATTTCCAAACATGGCACACAACACATGGCAGGACCTGTGGGCAGTCATTGATGTTTGTCTCTAGTAGCATATATGTTTCCTTCACACTTTGTATCTTTACTGCAGGAAACACATGTAAAGGCTATTAGAGATAAACTAGACCATGAAGATAGTTTCAGAGGGTCGCTGTGTTGGTAGTAGAATATCTAGATCAAAGTCCAGTAGCACCTTAGGCCCAACAAGATTTTTGGGGTACAAGCTTTTGAAACTCAGAGCTCCCTTTGTCAGAAGAGAACTTTGACTTTCAGAAGCTCATACCCCGAAAATCTTGTTGATCTCCAAGGTGCTCCTGGACTCAAATCTAGGATCCCCCATGTTTCTGCAAATGGAGTGAAACTTCCACGTTTGGAGAAAAACCTTAAACTTAAAAAAAGGAGGAGCTAAACATACAATAATTTAAAACAGTGGTGATCTTGCAAAACTAGGTGATCCAAAGTAGCTGCCCACATCTCATGAGGTAATCGTGTGAGATTTTGGTAGTCATTTACTTTATTATGAAATTGAAAGGTCATCGGGGGGGGGGGAGAAATAGTCATGGAGTGGGGAAGGCAGAGCCAGTGAGAAAGGAAATGGGACAAAGGGTGGGAAATGGGAACTAGGAGTGGAAGAAATTTCTGCTCCTCCACTACTCTTATGGTCTCCCTCGTATATCATTCTGTTCTACAAGAAGTGCTCTAATCATACATTTGCAGGCTGGTAATAGCCCTGACCTGAATAATTAGGGTTGCCAGCCTCCAGGTGGGGCCTGGAGACCACCTGCTTTTACAACTGATCCCCAGCTGACAGAGATCAGTTCCCCTGGGAAAAAATGGCTGCTTTTAATGGTGGACTCTATGGCATTGTACCGTGCTGAGGCCCCTCCCCAAACCCTGCCCTCTCCCAGATCCACCCCCAAAGTCTCCAGGTATTTTCCAACCCAGACATGGCAACCCTATGAATACCCCCCATTTATCTTGAGCTCTTTGGAATATTTCATGAATATCTCTCTCTCTCTCTCTCTCTCTCTCTCTCTCTCTCTCTCTCTCTCTCTCTCTCCATGACTGTGAAGAGTTCTGCAATCTTTGTTAAGAAACTAATATGGAGATCAAATATTTTAAAGACATTTTCCAGAACAGTAGAAGCAAAATGTATACTTCAAGTAGTTACAACCTGGGTAAATCTGGGATGTCATTTATTGATAACTGATGCATGTTACATCTATTTTATCACAGTATTCTAGATCAAGGGCAAAGTGACTGGTATTATTAATAAAAAGCCCTGATATCACATGCACATAGCAATACTAATTTTATGGCTGTAAAGTTTTAAAGTAATGCATAGAGCAATAAAAGTGTCATGAAGATTAATGTTCAGTGGAATTATCTAATTCCACATAATAAATTGTCTTCCAGAGATGTATCTAAAATAGAATAAGCCTGGCATATTCCAGGTGAGAAATTAAGCCACCTCTTTTCATCTTTGTCTTCTTTTTTGAAATGTAGGTACGACATCAAAGATGACTACACCTTGCGTATTAAAAAGGCTATGAGCACAGATGAAGGGACATATACATGCATCGCTGAGAACAGAGTTGGAAAAGTTGAAGCTTCTGCTACTCTTACAGTCAGAGGTGAGTGTTAAAGTATTTGAGTGAGCTTACAGTTAACAGATCTTATTCCTATTTTCGGGGGGGGGGTGATTTTGTAGTGAAAAAATCTGTTCAAATAATCAGAAATGTTGAGTTTTTAAATTGTATTAAAACCAGCTTTTTGAATAGAGTTTTCTTTAAAAACCAGGTTTATTATACCAACATTAGTTGACTGAAAAAGTGCCTGGTAAAGATAGACAACTTGTATGTTTCTGTGCAACCTAAAATATAAGGCTGAAGTACTGAAATCACTCTTCCCATATAACAAACATTGATGTTGGGACCCAGAAGTATCTCTTTAAGGCTTTGAACCAAGGATTCTCTAATGTATCAGAGATCCTTTAATAGCAGATGCTAAGGTTTGAACATGGGACCATGTACATGCAAAGCCTGTGCTCTTCCAATGAGTGATGGTATAGAAATCCCATGCCTGTAAAATTTAATATTGGTGTAATTATTCTAAAACCAATATTCATTTATCAAGTTTAGCTCTAGAATGTAGACGAGAGATAGTGATTGTAGGAATTTAATTGCAGATTCTACCTATATCATTTGAAAATAGTAGAATGGAGGAAGGAGGAAATTCTTTTATTTTAAGGGGAAGAGTTCTGATGGTAGAAGGGGAGTCAGTAATATATCTTTTCCATGATAGTGACAGAGAGAGGGCAGTTGGTATCAGAGTGGGTTAAAGACAGGCGTAAGAGAAAACAAATGATGAAGGACAATTGGGTATTTGGTGACCATATGTTGATCATATATGCTAATCATATATCTTCCTGGTGTTCAAAGATTATTTTGATTTAAATAAATATTTCCTTTAAAATCTTGGTTCACCAGTTTCTTTTTAGAGCAAAAGTCCTTCTGTTTTTGAAAACCAGACATTACATTCTTTAAATATTCTAGCTCTTTAAATATTCTAACGTATGAATCCAGTTGGAGCTGTTATTATTTCCCTACAGAAGAAATTAATATTGTGAAAGGCCAGGAGTCTGAACCCATAATGCATATAGAGGCCCTCGTCTACTTAATGTGACTGAAAATATCAGCCATACAATGGCAAAAGAATGATTGTGACACCATGATGAAAATATTTATAGGATGCCTCATATATGTACATATAGATCAGGGGTCCCCAACCTTTTTGAGCCTGCGGGCATCTTTAGAATTCTGACATAGCATGTTGGGCACAGACATAAAATGGCTGCCGCAGCAAAGCCAACCACAAAATGGCTGCTGCAGTTTACCTTCAGTCATACAATGAAAATCCTTGTACTGTGATGGTAGCTCTTGCCAGAGCAACATTTTAAAAATCTCACAGCCAGAAAGCTCACTGAGGAAAAGCCCTAACTGGCCCTGCCCAGTTTCTAAAAACACTTGGTGGGCCCCAGAAAAGGTGTCATGGGCACTACATTGGGGAGCACTGGTATAGATATATGTATAAATGTATAATACGTATAACACACATGCCGGTGGATTCATTGGATTTACACTGGAGTCGAAAAGGCAGTATTTCGTAATTTAGCAGTGCAGGCTGAAGACTCAGTAGAGATATGAAAAGTTAATGAAAAAAATTTACCTTAATCATTGCTTTTTCTCTACCATACACGTTAAATCAGATGATCAAAGACTCTATGGATTAGCTGTTGTAGATTTTCCTATGGATTGTTTTATTAGAGCGAGGGTCAACTGATTCAAGATGCTGACTTTCGTTTCCATCCATTTAATGCATGGACACAGTTCAGTTTGATTTTCTGAATTTGGAGGGGGAGGTAGAAACGAACCTAGTTGCATAAGGAGGGGAGAGCTTTCCAATGATAACAAAAGAAAGAGCTATTTTCTAGTAATCCAGCTACTGAAATATTGTTGTGATACTGCAGAGATTATATAATATAAATTCCCAAGGAATGTCTTGTTACTTGTTTTTGATGAGACTAGATTTCTGTTTTGTGAGAAAAGCAATACTACATTGTCCCTTATTTTTAAAAATAGTATTATTTTTCTTTAAAAAATAGAAATATTAGACTGCACACTTCAGGTTCCTTCATAACATTATCTATTGTACAGATTGTACAGACAATAAAAAATTACTTCCACTAAAGCTTAGCATGCTGATATGAGTAGTGACTAGAACAAAGGGGGCAGGGAGGGATCTGTTGAACTCACTGGAGCTTGAACTTGAGCAAATTAGGGTGGAAAAGGAAAGTATATAATTTAATTGATTTTCCTACATGAAAGAAGACTTCTCATTATCTTTCCCCCTTAGCTTTCTAATTTAACTAGCCATAGGCATAGTATTTATTCAATACAAAAAAGTCTCTATATTAAATATATATGTAAAACATCTGAGATATGAAAGAAAATTAGAAAAACCTGGAAATATAAAATTTAAAGTCAAAGGTCACAAGGGGAAGTTATATAGACTTTATTTTTAAGATTCAAACAAAAGTCATGCCCTTTATTAAAATGACAGTCATGACAACAGTTATATACACAAATCTAATTTTTTGCCTTTTTACTTGAGAAGAGAGTCTCTTGTAAGTAAATATACATAGGTTTGCAGTCTTATGTTAGTTGCTTTCAGTGGGTCAAAGCATTTTATGTTAAAGTAGTACTGTCACTGAACTGTAGTATAGGCCTCAGTTCCTCACAGTGATTGAAGTTTTAAAAATCTAGAACTTTCCCCTAAACTTTCTACAAAGCCATCAAACGCTCCCTGCCTTAGCTAATAATCTGTAAAATTGCAGTTTTGTTGGAGTTAATTATTATAGGAAAGTGTCTATCAGCATAAGAGACATTGCTTCTAGTTGCTGCCATCAGGTTGGATATCCTTTGCCTGTAAGCAAGCAGTGGTTCAGACATAGTGTAAAACCATGGTTAAATTAAATTAAACCTGTAGTTAACAGTAGGAGCTCATATCACTCCAATAACTATGGTTAATTCAGATAGCTCAGACCAAGGTCTCAAACCAGAATATGCAGACTGTTTATTAATCTCAGTTAGTGTGGACTATGGTTTCATATTATGCATGAATGTGGTACCTTGGCTTAATCCTGGTTTGTTTTCCTCTTGACACTCCACATCCACCCTGTTCCACGCTCACTTCCACTCTCTTAAATACTCAGCAATGTGGCAAACTCCTTACATGCATCCCTAACGGAAAACATAGAAAAGGATCCCTGGCTTTCTTAACTCCTAAACTTCATACACAACTCCATTCCCTAACAAAGCATTGGGGAGTGAAGGATAAACCTGGGTATTCACACACTGATTATTTAAAAAATCTTTCTTCAGGCATTGGAACCCCCTCACCTCAAAACAAATTTACCATGGAGTCAAAACCTGAGAAAAGTAATGTGTTTAAGTAATTTATTGTAGCCTAAGGAGATGTACAATGATAGCATTTCCTCTCTTGTTCCACTAAGGTCAATAGGAAATTAAGGCCATAACAGTTTTTCAATACTGCTAGACTCCTGGCCAAGTTACTCTTAACAACACTCTCTGTGGCAGTGCTATGTTTATTGAGATATATGCAAGATACAGAGTAGAACAGTACTGTGTTAGAACTGGCGATTTTGGCGTGCATCTGGCCAGATATAGCTAATTCAAACATAGCCCCTTTTCCCTGTCCCCCAATCGCACCTCACAGTCATCTAGCCCTGCTGTTGCCATCCTGATTGGAAAATATATGGTTCTGTTATCTACAAGCAAAAGCTGGCACCGAAAGTCTCAAGGACATTCCTCTGGAAAAGTTCCTGCTTCTACAAGCAAAAGATTCCCACTCACACAGCAGTCACTCCCCTCTCCTCAGGAATGTCCCTCCCCCCAGAAAACATGGCAAACTGAGCAAAGCAAAGCAAGGTTTGACACCATAATTCTCAATCTGTTTTAAAATATAATTGTTCGTGTGTCATGTTCACTGTACTGCCTGTGCCATAAAGGCTGCAATCCTGTGCATATTTATTTTGGAGTAAGTCCATAGATCTTCCTTGCAGACATGAACAGAATCAGTCTGTGTGTTCATTTAGAGACCTCTTGGCGATAGGAATATATGACCAGCTGAGGTTTTTTCAATTATGATTTTATGTCATTTAGCAAACCAAGTTAAGCCAGCCAGAACTTCATCTTTACCTTTCCTGCCATTGACCACGTGAGTTCACTTTTTGATATGAACTGAAGAAGGAATATTCAGCTGAATTTATTTGGGTAATTTCAAATTGAAAAAATAGCATTCATTAATACCATAAGCCGTATTATCCTAGATATGTGATATTAAAATGGGCAACATCAGTATCTGCTTTATTTATAAGATAATGTTTCTGAAATATCAGGATCTGTGTTCAAATAGATAAAGGATACTTTAGAATCGTGGTTCTTTTAGAATTATCTTGGGTTTTAAAAAAAATATTTATTAGGTTTTTATGCTTAATAACATACATACATATAAGACAACAACAAACATAGATCCACCCCACAACTAATTTCTCAACACAACAATTTGCTGGTACCTAAATGAATTATAGATTCACTCTAATCTCATACACAAAATTTACATTGCATCACCCAGAGTTGTTCTAATAAAGATAGTTATCAACTGACATATCTACTTTCTGCTAAAGCTCCACATAACAAAAATAAGTTATCTATTAAATCATCCCCTCCATATTTACTATTTAAATCAATTATAATCATTCTTTCTAATTTTGAAAAAAAACCCAAACATGATGTATTCAGCATAGACAGTCACCTACCAAATCCTACATTTTACTTTAATAATTCTTGTTAACTACCTCTCTAGTCTCTAACATAAGTACCATAACTTATATAATAAGGTAACCAACATGCTAATCTTAATTAGATCATCATAATGCACCCAATGTTATCACATAAAATTATATTCTTACAAAAACCTACCTAAAACCACTCTGCATTACATCCCCACTAATTTCATTCACCTGCAAAATTAATTCATAATTAATTCATGATTACTTGGATGGAATCCCATAATGAAGATCAATCTACAAAGTTTTTTTTAATTTTAAAATGATCTTTAACTGCTGTTTATATGGCATCAGTTTTTTGTTTCAAAAAAGGTACTTCAGTAGCAGAAAAGCCACCTCTAGAGCTTAGAATAAGAAGCAGGGTTAATGTTTAAATTATAATAATAAATAACAATAGTAGGCACTTCTTTTGTAGTGTGTAGAAGTAGGTGCTATAATCAAAACTTGTAACTATGTTGATTATACTAAAAAGGATAGCGCACTAGTCAGGCAATTAATTACAGTAAGTAGAATTCATATTGTCTGAAAACTAGGTAATAGATTTGTTACAATACATGGTGTTGGGGAAAGGAAGGAAATACTGGTCTCCAAATCTGACAAAATTAAATTGTAATGTTGCAGTAGTTCTGTTTCCGAATTCTACTACTAAAATTTGGCCTGCTTCATTTCTTCCATCCTTCTGTAAATTTACTGTTTACCCTTGAGTTCTTCCATAACAAATGTTGAGTCAAAACAGGGATGACAGCCCTCATCCCCCAACTCAACAATTCTAACATAATGAAAGACTGCTGCCAGAATGAAATCACTTGTTGCAGCAACTGCCTTCGATCTCAGTATCAGTCTGAGGTAGAAATAACCTGTCGATCATTGCACATTTTTAAGAGAAATTCAAGTTATCTAAGCAACACTTTGGGAGATTCTGGTTGTAAATCCTTATGGTCATTGGATGTTCCTTGTTATATTTTCATCAGCACTGTCAGAGATGAGGAACAAATGTGCTATGAGCTGTTGTGTCCATAACTGGTTAAGGAAAAATGGTGCCTTGGGCATTTCTCTAACCTGAACTGCAATCGGGCTGGTCCTGGTAAAACTCAGTTGGTATTTAAATCAGACAGCAATGTATCGGTTTTATTGGATTCACATTTGCCAGTCTGTAGCGCTAGATGATGTATTCATCAAGGTTTAGAAGTTTGTCCTAATGTGAAGCTACTTACTTCAATCAAGCATTAGCAATGACATTTGCTGATGGGACATGAATCTCTCAAAAATGTTCAGCTGACTGGTTCTGGACAGCTTTTTCAAATGCTATACAGGTCCTTGCCTTCAACAACTGCAATTCCAATAACTCCATCTTAAATAATGGAAATGAGCATCTACTTCAAACTGACATGTTAATGTAGTATTCTACTGAGTATATCCACAGTTACGCATAACATTACACATCAAGCCTTCTGACAATTTCTTTTTTTCCCTTTTAATTTCTTCATGTTCTCACCACACCATTGTAATGTCTTCAGCTCGCCCTGTTGGTAAGTAACCATCATTCTCTCCATTTTAGCATGTCTTCATCCAGTTCATCTTTCATTTTGAAACCCCTTAACACTGCTTTTCAGTAACTGTTGACTACTGGTGATCATCAGTGCTGGTTTGTTGCGAGCTTTCTATAAGCAAGCAACATGTCAGAAAACAAAGTTACTTTGTAAGTGTGTTGACTGTTTGAAGCCATTTTGATAAATGAGGCTGAACTTCAACAGTTGGCATATATTTCAAATTATGGGTTAATGCACCACAATTATGCTTATTTTCCAGTTTGTTATTGAAAAGAACAGCCATTGACATCAGTAGACTTTGAATATCATATCCTGAATATTATTTTTTATTATATAAAAGTTATGAAAGTTTGAGAGAGGCAGAGCAAGAAATTTTGTTATCACTACAAAAATTCTAGTCTGGATTTAGGAGCCAATAATAATTAAGGACCCCAGTCAATGTTGTCTTTATTTTATGATGTGGTCTGAAAATTTGTGAGAGGTCCTTGGTTTACTTCCAGTGCTTAGCATGTGATGTTTGGTATAGTATCAATGGAAGAGCAACTTCTGGATGAGCATATGGAATTTTTAACCTTATGGCACTGTTTACTAATGGAGTTGAATCTCAGGGACAGCAAAAGATTTTGAAATTAATATCTTTATGTTAAGGATTTCAAGGGAATAAGTAAAAAACATTTTAATAATATGATTTTCCCCCATATAATATTCCTGCGGCTTTCTGTAGTACTAAGGATCATGATAGTGATAGTCTCATACTTAAGCTTTTATCTGTATTTGTAGCATCCATTTTATAGACAAGCATGAAAATGTAAGCTTGAATTATTTCTGTCTCTTTCTGTCTTTGGTCAGAGCAAGGCATTTATAGCATATGGTACGGACTGTGCATATGCAAGGGCAAGCTCAGTTCTGCCTGAGGTGGATGGCAGCTGGTGAATATAACAGCTCTGTACCAGATTCCCATTAGCAAATCAAAACATTATGAGTAATAACTGTATTGCTCATCTCTAGAATAGCTGTTCTTTTTATTGTAAGCTTTGGAAAAGATTTCCTACAGCAGTTAACAGCAGATGGGTTTTGGAAGCAGGGTATTTATTCCCATTTAGACCATTTACTCCTGTTATTGCACACATCAGATGTGTTTTCGAGATGAACAGGTTAATATTTTCACCAAAATTATTTTTGCTTTGTTTCACTGATGTAATGCATTTGTTCTAAACACAAGTGCTGGTTTAGTAGATGAAAATTAATTTCACTCATAATTGTATTATTTGGAGGCTATGAAATGCTTCTTATATGCAATAAAATATTTAATGAATTAGTCTTCCAAGAGTGTTCATATCCAGTTGCTCTGTCAGGTGTTCAAAGTATAAACGAGTGGAGAACACTTTCCAAATACAGTCAGCTATATCTATATATTTATTTCTCAAGTGTGGGCAGATCTGCAGATACTTAAATCCATGGATTGGGCCCATGCTGAGACAAAGGAGATTTTTGTTGTTTGCAGAAAAAAAAATCTGAAATCAGTTTAAAAATTACATGGGTTTAATTCTCCCAAGAACAAAAGTTTGCCTGTGTATGTCTCTGTCAGAGTCTCAGTAGTGGGAGGAGGGAAGTCATGGCAATTGAAGCCATACTATATAGGAAAATTCAACTTAATAGCCACCAAAAGCTAGTCCCAACTCCCACAAAATTACAGCACTGCTGAAAATGATCTGTTCCAGACTTCGGCAACGCTCCCCAAAAAGAGATTTCAAGGACCCACTAAGAATGCTTCTATACATGCCCTTCACGTGCAGATAATGGTATATTTTTTTTAAAAAAATGTGGGAAAATGGAGGAAAGGAGAATAATGTAAGTTGATTTTGGTCCCCATTGGGAAGAAAGGCTTTCAAGAATCAAGTTCTCTAAACTAAAATTCAGTAGCCAGAATTTATACTGGAATACACACCACTGACATAATTAATTACTCTCTCCCCACACTGACATTGCCACATTACCTTTGTTTGATTTAATGATGACTCCCTGACCTGAATAACTTTTGACCTATCATGCCAGGCTCTGGCTACCAGTCCTGTTTGGTGTAGTGGTTAAGTGCGCGGACTCTAATCTGGGACCCAGCAATCTTAATTCCGGCTTGTGATTCATCCAGGCCAGCATTTCGCATGATGTACTCTGCATATATATTAAATAAGCAAGGTGACAATATACATCCTTGTCGTACTCCTTTTCCTATGCTGAACCAATCAGTTGTTCCATATCCGGTTCTAACTGTCGCTTCTTGGCCCTTATACAGGTTTCTCAAGAGATATGTGAGGTGGTCTGGTACTCCCATCTCTTTAAGGCCCTGCCATAGTTTGTTGTCAGCTAGAGGATGACAAATTATGCAGGCCTGGTTAATAATTAATTATTAATAATTAACAATTCAGTTTTTATTTACAATATTTACATTCTGCATTTTGATCTGAATTTGTCTGGAGAATAAGGTATATTCCTGCAGGTTTAAGAGTATTTGAGAAGAATTTGCTATCTATAAAAGTAACTTTTAATGTATTTATTAAAGCATTGATACCTTGGTTTTCAGCACAAATGCCCCCAGAGTGTCTTAGAGATAAAAAGAATACACTAAAATTATTTGCTAAACCGTAATTACAATAAAATCAGAACAATAAAATGCTTAGTAGAATGATCAGCATTAAAATCAGGACAAGATGTCATGCCGTCACGGTCAGCGTAACACACAATTTCAGTAGGTTAATCTTCAGTTAGTCAGAAAGTTAGGTTGCATAGATAAGGTTTTGTCATCCTACTGTGAGATTAAATTGTTTATAATCCCCCTTTCTCACTGAGACTGACGGCAGATTACACAGTGTAAGTCAGTAAAAAAAAACAGGATGGGACATCCAAAAGCAATGCAATAGGGTTTGGATTGCAGAAATCTAAAAACAAGCAGAAAACTGAAACAGAGCTGAAGAGGAAGCATAAGCATTTAAACGTGACATGTTAAACAATGCAGAAATTACATAGTAGGAGCATATTTAACAGCAACCGACAGTACAAACTATATACAGAACTACAGTCCAAGTCCCTGTCCCTTTGCCTCACCTCATCACCATGGTCCATACGCAGGCGA
Source organism: Gekko japonicus (assembly GCF_001447785.1). NCBI lineage: Eukaryota > Metazoa > Chordata > Lepidosauria > Squamata > Gekkonidae > Gekko > Gekko japonicus. The sequence continues at coordinate 212,888 of NW_015163099.1, read as the reverse complement.
TTTGGATAGAGAGATATAGAGCTGGTGTCATCAGCCTACTGGTGACATTTAATTCCAAAGCTACAAATGATTTCTCCTAAAGGTTTTACAAAGAGGTTGAAAACATCGGGGAGAAGATTGCACCCTGTGGCAACACACAACTCCCACTCTGAAGACTGCTGGTTTCTGAAGACAACCCTTTGAGTACAATCCTTGAGGAATGATATAAACCAGTCCAAAGAATATCCTCTGATACCTACTTCCACCTCCAGATGCCTCAATAAGGATGGCATAAACTACTCTAACAAAGGCAGATAGATACAGAAAGAGCAACAAAGAATCGTGTCGATTCAGAATGAAGTCATCAGCAACATCCATCAGAGCCATCTCTGTCCCATAGCCCAGCCTGAAACCAGTCTGAAAAGGATTCAGAAGTTATCCAAAAACACCTGGAGTTGGTCTGCTACTGCTGACTGGATTATTTAACCTCAAAAGGACAGACTAGAGTAGAGGTGTCAAACATGTGGCCTGCAGGCCAGAACCAGCCTGTCCAGGGCTCTTATCTGGCCCACAAGCAACTGGTGCGAGGGAGGGAAGGCAGGAGGCTGCTGCGGAGAGGGAGCGGGCAAATACAATGAGCTGTGTGTGGTCGGAGCTTTCAAGAAATAGAAAGGAAATGGCTATGGGGCAGGGCTAATGGGTTGAGGTAAAATATGTGGAGAGCAAATCATGGCAGTTTCAGTACAACATCGAAAACCATATAATAGTCAGTTTCATCCAATAACACCTTGTGATGCCACCATATCTTGTCCAAGAATAGAATGTACAAATGAGAACAGGCCAGTCTTCTTCTGAAAGGGCTATAGCACATCTAAACTTTTTTCAAAAATAGTTGCAATGTGGCTTGTGTATTCATCTCATGCATCAAGAAACAATAGATAACCTTAGCCATCCATATGTCCCGTCTCTATATATCTATCTCAGTAGCTAGGACAGGTCAAGCTGCTTATTAATGACTGCTTGCTATCTCTGCTAGATCCACTAGTATGAAGTAAAATAAAATAATTCTGAGAAAGTGTATGCACACCACTTTCATAGCACATATACACAGCCATTCACAAATCTCTTCCAGCTTTGTAAGGACACATCAGAGTAAGCCATTTTAATGACCTATGTTTTACTTATAAAAATGATTGTGTCATACATTTAGATTTATTTCTGAAACAATAATCAATAACCTGAAAGGGGCTTTGAAAATCACTGTCTAATTGTGGGAAAGGAACAGGGAAAGTAAGGAAGGCCTTTAAGATTTCTTTCCCCATGTTTTTTAAATATTAAAATAAATTAAACTTAAAAAATAGTGGCTCTGCCTAGTAAAATACAGACAGAAAAATACTATAATATTATATAAAATAAAATTATATAATATAATTT
>NW_015163099.1:205121-211090 GCF_001447785.1 Gekko japonicus | reverse complement strand
CCCTGCTGGTGCCCGCTGGAGGTCGCCGCCAGCTGTGGGGAGGACACACTTCCGGTGATGTCAGGGGGTGTGGCATATGCTAATGAGTTATGCTAATGAGTCCCCCTAGCTCTTTTTCTACGAAATGACCCCTGTTCCAACTAGTACATAATCAGGCAACATAACAGGAGGTGCTAAAGATGAGCCACAGTTCAGAGCAAGGGTTGTACATTCCTGGGAAGATCTCACACGCCAATGGGAACTCATGCACAGATAGAGCTGTGTAACGATATGAGCTTATGTTTGTATTTCTGTATAGTGGTGATGCTGCTTATGTGTGTCTCTAGCATGAATACCTATGCAATATGGATTCAGGGATTGCTGTATGTTGTGTGTTGCTTTGTTCTGCATCTCATGCTTGCCTAGAAATAGGCTGGCCTGGGCCTGCCGTTGCACATACGGACCATGTGCGTCCCTGGAATGTATCCCATGACTCTTTGGGATGGAGAAGACACCGCGCCATTGCACCCACTTGGAGAGCTATGGAAAATCCCCAGCGAACCCCGGCATTCTTGGAATGGAAAGAGCAAGTGACCCTACTCCCTTAATCTGGTTTGGAGATCTAAAGACAATAGCGTTTATGGCTTTGGAGCAGGAACCAGATCTGCAAATCAAGAGGGTGTCCATGGGAACGGAAGATTCACACCTTGCCAAAAGGCACCTTTGATGTAGGAGTAGGATCTACATATTGCCACCACCCCTCAGGAGAGCGTCATCCCCGTGTGGCCTTATGACACACTTCCGGTGATGTCAGGGGGTGTGGCATATGCTAATGAGTTATGCTAATGAGTTCCCCTAGCTCTTTTTCTACGAAACGACCCCTGACTATAACTACATTCTTGTCTTCTAAACTCCAAACCCTGAGTCTCTCTGAGCTGTGTGACAGGACTGCAGTGTTGCTAACTCAGGTCACTTATACAAGAGAAGTAGGTTGCTAAGGTGATCAATCTCAAAGCCAAAAGATTTAAGCAATTAAACTTTCAGGACTTGTGCAGGCAATAAATTAACTACAGTTGAAATAGGACTACCCGAACATATTTGTTTTAGATCTTTCAGCCTGAAGGCACATGAGTTCCATCATGAATTAAAGATTTCATTTGATACACCATTTCCTTTGAGGTAAACATTGTGTTAATAAATCATGAAAGTCTCAAGTGAGCTTCCATTTTTGAACTGTAAGCTTTCCAAAGAAATTTTAATTACATTTTTTAAAGGTTGGACTTAGGTTTTAACCTTCTTAATTTTGATGTTTTCATTATGGTGTTTTTCTGAGAAACTTTCTATTAAGTTCTTGAATTATAAGAATTCCTTTGATTTCAGTCAGCACAATATTCATCGTAATTACAATGGTAGTTAAATATTATACAAAACTATATATCATTTTAAAAAGTATAGTACAACAATGTTGAGCTTCCATTCAATGAATCTGGTTTTTTCCTCTAATCTAAATGAAATAATGAAATCATCAGTATTAGGGTGCACCCCCACTAGTTCATGTCTCAGTTACTGTGACATATTTTATTTTACTAACTTGAACTGAGTTTATTTATGTGCACTTCCTTATGTGTTCAAGGGGAGGAGGAGCTGCAGTGATTCAGTGCAGTTTTTTTTAACAGCTGATGCTTATCAACACATGAGCTTTAGCATAAACAGTCACATAGTGAGCTAAAAATATACAGTCTTCACTCTGTATTGGAATTCAATGTTGCAATGCTAGTTATTAGCAATACTACAGTTTCTCTTATAAGATCAAATATTAAAATACATTTATTTCCTATCCCTTTGAGCTATTTACTCAGGCAGGAAAAGATATCTAGAGAGGCAGAGTCACTATTGTCATCTTGAGTAACACACCAATGCTCACAACTCCTGTCTTTCTGCCTCACTTCTAATTCTTCTGTAGAATACAATCTTCTGCTGTAAAAACAACCCTGAACATGATGTGATTAACCTTAAGGTCCCATCCCCTCATCTCAAAACCCACCTCATACTTGGCCTGTGCTTTTTATTCATGTTCAACCATCTCATTTCCATATCAGCTTACTCGCCCTCCCAAGCTGCTATTAGCATAACAGAGCTTTAGTGTGACATTGATTGAAGCCAGCGCTTGCTGAATGCTGTATCAAAGCATAATTTGCCAGAAATCAAATCTAATTTACTATGTACAATATTTACTTTGCTTCAAAACAGTGTTTCAAGGAAATAAGTGTCCGAGGCCTCTAGTCTTAATTGTTCTTCTTCTTCTTCTTTTTTAAAGACATCTTGTATAATTTTCTCAAAGGCATGCAATATATTTTCTTTCAGAGTCATTGTCTTTGACTTGCAAATATCAATTAAACATAGATGTTTTCTATTTGGTTTTCTATGACCCATTTAATGTTGGAGCAAAAGCAATGAATGGTAATTGCTTGATAGCCAAAAGCTTGGTTTCTTACATTACAAATGTTTCTTTCATCAGGTGTTTCTATGTGACGGATTTTTAGATAATTGGAGAAATGTAATTTAGTAGAACCAGCATTCTCAACAGCTGTTACAGCTTCTATAGTGAACATTTTTTGTGAAGGCAGCATACTTCATTTGACTATCCCTTAGAAGAATAAACACAATTTATCGGGTCAGCCATTTAGACACCAGCTTTTGTTCTTCCTTTCTGACCTTAAGTCACTCATTAAGTAGCCCCTTTTATGTCTAAAATATCCAGTCCATGAAATGAAGCTCAAGAACAGAATAAACTGCTTGGTGTATGCTTGGTAATAAATATCTGTTTGTTATACTACTGAAGGAAGAGCCCAAGTGCAATATGCCCATGGAGAAAGCCTTCCCCAAGTATTTTATATTATAGTTTTATACTGGAATAATGTCAAGTGATGAGTAATGATCTCTTACTTGATAATGTATGTACAGTTTCATTGTGGAACCATGAGAGGAAAAAAATGATTTGAAAAAACAATAGAAGTAGATGTTTGCCCATTCAATTTAATTTCTCTTTAGTACTTAACTCTGTCGTGCACTCTGATCCACCTGCCTTCCAGTTCATCTTTTTGGAACCTTCAGTAGTAATTTTTAGATGGACAACTGCACACTTAGCCCACTTTTCACATTGTGTTTTGTGTTCATGGTTAAACTAATGCGCAAAAACAGAATCACAGTGCAGCTGCATATTTGAACTAGAGTATGATTCCTCTCTGCACTGTAATATTAACTGATTAAATCTCAGTATAAAGAAAAATCTTGATGCTATAATAGATCACATGATTCCTTTGTACATTTTTTAAAAATCATGTATATGCAATTGTAACGTCAGTAACTTGTAATGCGTAAAAAAAAATTGGAATGAAATGCATCATGGCATTAAACAAACAATTTCAGCTTTTTCAGAATTCCAGTATCTGGGTAGAAATTTGGATGGAGAGAATTTTGTAAGCATCCCTGTTTAAAGGATGAAGATATTCCCTCTGGCATAATTATAAGCTTGCTTTGGAAAATGTTCATTCCAATAAGCTTTTGTCTACTCTTATCTCTTTAGAATATGACTTCTATTAATGATTTGGAATTAAAAAAGCATCAACATAGTGCTTAACACACACGTTCCATAGTTACTAAGAGTTTTGAAGTCTTAATATCTTGTTTTCACCTCCCTTATCATAGCACCTCCGCAGTTTGTGGTAAGGCCACGTGACCAAATTGTTGCCCAGGGCCGAACTGTGACCTTTCCATGTGAAACTAAGGGAAATCCCCAACCAGCTGTTTTTTGGCAAAAAGAAGGCAGCCAGGTGAGTTTTCTAATATGTCAGTGAATCCAATTTTACATTGTTTAATATCTAATGCATGATATTAATTTGCAGAATCCTTCTAATTCTGAAAATGCATTTCCTACATAAGGAGATAAATTTCTAGTTATAAGAATGCACACAACTATGCCTATCTCTTCTTTGAAGAGAAATTTCTCCTACCATCTCTCATATCGCTGTAATGCTAGATTAAGAAGGTATAGAAATGTTCAAAGCTTTATATGAAAAGCTTAAATAGTTATCTTATTTTGTCTAATAGTAATAACAATTAATAACAAAAATCACAAATAACAATAATAATTATTATTAACAATAATGATATTCAGCCAGTATCTCTCAGTAATAATTTTGAGAGAGAAGAACATTAATATTGAATGGTTTCAGTTTTTTCAGGTAAGAAAGTGTATTGATCCTAAAAAAGCAGAGCAAAAATTCCAGTTTAATATGACCAAATTTGAAACTTTAATGTTTAAAAAACAAGCAGTAAGAGGACTTTTGACTCAGATGTATAAACATCTTCTAAAATGCATACCATGGAAGAGCCAACCTTTTATACAAAATAGAAGTCCTTTCATTGTGAAATTTCAGATCAAGAAGATGTATGGTATTTACATCTGGACTGACACAAGCAATGAGTACAGCTTTTATGAAAATTATTATAAAATTATATATCTGTGATATTATACCCCCTATAGATTGAATTAGAAGTATCTGGCAAAAAGATATTGTTATAAATGTGAACTTCTCTTCACTGATTTTGAATATATGTGGTGGTCATTTCCATTAAGATCATTAAAAACAGTTAGGTAAGTAGAATCTTGTACCACATGTAGATTAACTTTTAGAGAAGAAATAACTATTATTCATAAGACTGTGATATATAATTTACAGTGGCTAAACTCCTAATAGCCAAAATCTAATAAAACTAGTTCAATTATAATCAGAGTATTGTGATGTATGCCTGTAAGTGATCTCTTACCAACTAGTTCCCCCCTCTAGGCCTGTATGGGAGGGGGCTCACTTAAGAGCACACCATAGGAAGCAATGGGAGTAGACCTGGCCTCCTTTTGCCTAAGGGAAAGATGTGGGTAAACCTGGCCCCCAGAGCAAAGAGTGCCCTGGGCCCAGGTCTACACCCTTAGGAATCAATACAATACACCTTTATTGGCATATTGGGCATATTGGGAGTAGACCTGGCCTCCCTTTGCCTAAGGGAAAGATGTGGGTAAATTTGGGCCCCAGAGCAAAGAGCGCCCAGGGCCCAGGTCTACTCCCTTAGGAATCAATACAATACACCTTCATTGGCATATAAAACAATAAATAGGAATCAATGGGATTATACCTGGGTCCCCTCCACCGAATTGAAAGCCATGGGTAGACCTGGCCCCTGGAGAAAGGAGCTCCTGGGGCCCAGGTCTACCCCCATCATAATCAATGGAAGTAGACTGGGCCCACAATCCCTCAGGGAAAGCTGGGAGTAGACCTGGCCTCCAGAGAGAAGAGCTCTGTGTGTTATCTGGATAGGTAAGCTTACTCCTATACACCAGATCCCAGAGGATACTACAAATCTGGTTTGAAAAAGTCTGGTACCTGGTTGCACTCTCCTATTTAACAGAATTTGTCCATTTAAGAGATAGTAGGCAGAGAACACTTTGCTTTTTAAAAGTTGGCAACCTTTTCTGAATGTTTGGTATCAATCTAGCTGTGTAGCTATTGGTTTTTTAACTGTTCTTCTCTGCCATAATTATCATTATACTATTGTTGGAACTGTATTGTATTATTTATTTAAAACAAAATAAAAATAAAAAATGTCTACTAAAGGCATGACCTACCAAGGACATAGATTACTTCTTTTTACTTTGTTCATTGTTGCCTTGTTCTAGCTATGAAGTTTGAGCTTCTGGTTTTAGACTTGACCATTATATACTGGTAATTATATCAGACTTGCCTATTTATAAACAAGTTTTTGGAGAGCTGGCACAGAAATTTGTGACTAAATAAATATTATGTAAACAATCCTAATCAGCCAGTTCTAATAGGTACATGTCTTAGCTAATTTACCATAAGCCTACCCAAAATGTGTCAGTCTAATTTCATGTATCGATTTGTAGAGAGAACCCTGTCATTAGATCACTCTTT
>NW_015163099.1:202338-205110 GCF_001447785.1 Gekko japonicus | reverse complement strand
TATAGATGATTTTAAAAAATAAATGTATGTCAATAAAATCCACATTTTATATTATTACAGTTACAGCAATGCTATTCCATCTTAGTGAAAGTCATGATCACATCCCCCTATAATAACATCTGCCAGTAAGAAACAACCTAAGGAAGCAGGTAGTGTTACTTTAGGGAAAGGTGGCAGCAAGCATAGAAAGATATGCAAGTTCAAGTTAAAGCAGAAATTGTATTAAGTCTTTTTTTCAAATAGCAACATAAAGTACCAAAAAAGGATTCTGACAATGTGACCACCGCGAGAATCCAATCAATCATAAAACTGTTTCTCTTTTATTTCACCTTTAAGAAACTGCTGCCTTGAAGATGAGTTGCTTTTGAAACTGAATGGGTTTGAAAAGGTGATATGGCTAGGTGTCAGCAGTTAGCCTGTGTATATTCTGTTGAAGTCAGTAGGAGCATTAAGTAAAATAAGTCTTGAAGAGAAAAAGCAAGCTTCTATCCAAAGAACCCATAGGTTTAGTGAAGTTTTATTTTAAATACAGATACACCTGTAGAATTGCAGTACTTTGGGATTTCTTTTATTTTGGAGGTCTCTAACTTTGTTCCTCCCCAACTTGTTGCAAAAAATACAAATTCAAGTGATTATTATACATGACTACAGTTTTGTTTTTATGTTGGTTTTATCTGTGTGTTGGTTAAGGAGGTTAATGTTGGGTATGAAGTCTAATTTTTTAATCCTCTCAATACATCCCTTTATATGAAAACAATTGTTTCCATTTCCGAGATACTTGAATTATACTATGCTCTCTTGCCTATAGGCTTTCCTCTGTGACAAACCAAGAACAAATATTAATCTCTCCAGTGTATATCTATGGGTTTTAAGAGGATTTTATTTATCTGTTAAGAACATTTTTATCCCCCACTTGCTCCAAGTATCTCAGAGTGGTATACACCACCCCTCGTCCATTTTAGCATCATAACACTCCTGTGAGGTAGGTTCAAAGGTCATTCAGAAGCTTAGTGGCACAATGGACATTTGAACTCGGTCTCCCAGATCCTAGACCAACATTTCAATCACAACACTAAGAAGTCATATTCCTCACCCTTAATGAGGTAAATTGATCTGGGATGTTTTGTCCTCCATGTAAGTTTCTGTAAATTGTAGCACATAATATGATCATGTTTGGGCCATTTTTACACCCAATTATGTTGAATAAAAATTGAAATGAATTCGTAGGGTGACACAAACAAAATAATATTTTCTTCCTGGTGTGTTCACTGCTGTAATATTGTACTTGAGAAATACTTAAGAAATAAGAGTATTTTTTCCTGTGCAGCTGGTGTCATGCTCAGTGAAACCCTCACATTTTGTTTAGTTATTACTTATTTTGGAGTCTATATAATCACTACGCCAAATCAGTTGTTTCCACATTCTCACAATGATGCCAGTCACCAATAAGAGTTAAATTGAGGTTTATTAAAATTATTAAATAGCTTAACTGAACATAGCCCATTTCACTTTGTTGTTTTAAGCTGATTCCTTGTGAAATGATGTGGGGACACAGGTTTAAAATGATTAAAATGTGGAATTCGCTGCCAGAGGATGTAGTGATAGCCACAGGAATAAACAGTGTTAAAAAGGAATTAGATTTCATAGAGAATAAGTTGATCAATAGCTATTAGGAGATAACAGGGCGGCGCGGCACTAGCAGTCACATCGGGGGAGCTCCCGAGTGACTGATCAATTCTTCAGCTTAAAGGGGTCTCCAAACTAACAGAGACCACCCTACACCCCGGGGGAGGGGTAGTAGGGAGCAAGGAGCTTGAGTTAGGGGTCCTGACGAGGGAGGCAACCCATCAGGAGACCCCAAACTCACTCTGAAGCAAGCCGAGGAAGAGAAGCTCACCATGGTGGGCAGAGCAGTTGCTACTGTGGAGAAGCCGAGAGGAAGATAAGCAATTGAAAATACAAGTGTATAACTGTGAGTCAAGTGAAAACTTTTCTGTGTTCTCAAGAAAAAGACTGTCATGATTGTTAACTCCCAATAGACTGGAATTCCTCTCCCCAATACTACTCAATTGGCCAATAACGGCAGGGAAGACATTCCAATCAAGAGTGGTGGGGAAATGAAGGGGGTGAAATACCAACAAGCTAAAGGAATATCAGTAAATAAAGACTGTGACTGTGACAGCATAAGATGCTTTGGAATTAAATGCAATATGAAGTAAACGGTTTATTGTGGATTTTAAAAGACCTAAAAGAAAAAGATAAGGTATTTACAGAGGAGAGGTTTGAGAACCAGCCTCTATACCAGCCACCCCCACCCTATAGCTACCTTGCATCGCTAGCTATTGTTCTCTCCAACGGGAGGGGGGCAGGAGAGCCCTTATAAATTTTTCTTTTTGGCTTGATGGGGGATTGGCAGAAGAAAAGATTTGGAAGGGGGTGCAACGGGCGAAAGAATAATCGATTGTAAGACTATTGGAGATGTGTAAAGGGAAGATCACCCCTCCCAAGGTTAATAGAGGAGTGAGATCATGTCGAAAGGAACTGGGAAGGCAGGACCTTGAATGGGCAGTAAACAATAACAAAAATCTAGGCGTGAAGCCAAAAATAATTTTTGGCAAACGAGACAGTGATAATCTTAAACAAGTCAAAATAAAGAGATTATTGTTCCGGGGAAAAAGCCAAATTTGAGACAAAGCCAAATAAGAACTGAAAAAGAGCTGAGACTGACTGTGAATTTGTATTAAGCTCAGAGGAAAGTGGTAAAAATGTCTC
>NW_015163099.1:201817-202137 GCF_001447785.1 Gekko japonicus | reverse complement strand
CATGCAAAAACAAATAGCTGAAAATACAACAGAGATTGGAGAACTGAAAAAAGCAAAAGAGAAGACAGAGAAGAAGATCAGTGAAATAGAAGAAGATATGAGAATGATGGAAGAGAAGCAGAGAGATTATGAACAAGAGTTAATTCAGCTACACGTGGATAAAGCGGCATATATGTTAAGATTTCAGAATATACCTGAAGAGAAGGAAGAAGATCTTGCAGAGAAAATGGCTAAGATACTAGCTGAACATATGAATGTAGAAAAGGATGATGTGTTAAAATAATTTGACCAAGTATATAGAATGAACTCGGCATATGCAA
>NW_015163099.1:107488-198084 GCF_001447785.1 Gekko japonicus | reverse complement strand
ACTTTAGAAATAAGAAAAAGCGAAGAGTGGACATTTCAAAAAACATGGGAAAAGTTCTGTGATTGGTATAATGTAAATATAATAGAAGATTAGGCAATTATAGGACATCGGACTTGAGAACACAGAAGACAGAAGAATGGAAAGTGTCTGATAGAGCATTTTTATTAATTAAGTAATTGGATATAAGCATACAATGTAACTGTAAAAAGGTAAAGGTAAAGGTTCCCTTGCTTGAAAGCCAGTCGAGTCCTGAAGACGTTTCCGTGGTCATGTGGCCGGCATGACTAAACACCAAGGCGCACAGAACGCTGTTACCTTCCCACCGAAGGGGTACCTATTTATCTACTTGCAATTTCTTGCTTTCGAACGGCTAGGTTGGCAGGAGCTGGAACTAGAGTCGGGATGCGGCACACTCGAGTCTCGAACTGCTGAACTACCGACCTTCCACAGCCTGCAGTTCAGCGTCTTAACCACTTGAGCCCCCATAGCTCCTTAATGTAACTGTACTCTTGGTATATACGTTATGTGTAGTAAAGTGTCTGTCTGTAGTGTGTAGATTTGTTTGTTGTAGATTAAAAAAAATATAATAAAAGTGTATCTATGGGTACTTAAAAAAAATAGCTATTAGCCTGTGACGTGCTTCTCCTGGGGGCTTGGGGGAAAACCACCGGTGGCCGTGGCGCCTGGCTTCCCTGCGGGGTAGGCGGGGCTGGGAGTCGGAGGTGATTCGCTAAAGGGAGCTGCAGAAGGACCTCAGACAGGCTGGGGACAGGGTTAATGGCACCCCTCAAGTCCCTCTGCCTTGTGCGCCGGATACTGCTGCTCCTCTCTCTAGCCATCACCTTCACAGTTTTGCTCCCTCGCACGCTGTTCCTCCCTAGTCCCTCCGAAGAGCTCCTCTTTTATTCCCACTCTCCCCTCCCGGTGCTGCCCCTCTTTCCCACCTCCCTTTGTCCCAATCCACCCCCGCCCCAATTTATATGCATGGACACTTCCCGGGCGTCCGGGGAGTGACCGCAGTCGAGCCGGCAGCGGTCCTGGCATCCCGGGGGCCGCGCCACCGCCCAGGTGCTCCGCCATGTTTGGTCTCAGCTTGCTCTTGCTGAGGCTGGAGCTAGGGCTCCTAGGGGTGGGGCGACGTGGCGCTCCTCATGAGGGTCTTGCCCTGCCAGCGTTACGACCTCCGCCTGAGCCACTGGGCGTCAAGTCGTTGTGCCGCATCTCCTTTGAGGGCTGCGGTGCCATCGCTCTTCTGTGTTTCTGCTGCTTTCAGGGTAAGTTGGGGCGCAGGTGCTTCTCCAGGGATGAGGGGTCTCGTCCCGGGACCAGGAAACCAGGACATAGCCATAGTGACTGAGGGGAACCTCCACATGCAGAGGCACTAAATCTCTGGATCCCAGAGCCAGGAGGCAACATTAGGGGAAGGTCTCGGCCTCTCTGCCATGTAGTTGGCCCTCTAGAGGAACTGGTTGGCAACTGTGTGAGGCAGGATGCTGGACTAGATGGACCAGTGGTCTGATCCAGCAGGGTTCTTCTTATGTTCTTATGCTTCAGACAGCATATTTAAATCTATTTATGTAGCGTTCTGCCCAATTCAAATGGTGCCACTCCCCATTTCAGTTTTTTTTTGAGGGGCAGGGATGTTTTAACTTTTGCGCTATAGCACTAAACCAGTATAGCAATTCTGTGCTTGCAGCTCTGATATGAATGCTGGCAATATAGCATTGAATTGCTATATTGGTCTAGCACTATAGTGCAAAAGTTAGACAGTTTTTAAAAAGATGAAATAGGATTCACTGCAAAAAGGGCGGGGAGGAAGGAACACTTTCAAACTACAGTGATTCAGAAGCGCAAAGAATACCTGGAAACAAAACAAAAAATGAGTGGTTTTTTTAAAGTCTCATCCCCACTTTGCAAGCAGGACACAGGTGGCTTTTTTAAAATATATATATAAATAAAATCCATTAGTAGCTGGGAGCCAAAATGGTTGTGTTAGCAACCTGCAGTTAAAATGGATTGCAAAGGTTGTTTGAAAGGGGCCATATTCTTTCTTTTGCTTATATTAGTGTGGGTTTCCTAAGAGGCTACCCTATGGTTTTGCCATGATTTAGGCAGAAGCATGCTGTCTCAAGGCTTGGAGTGATAAAGAAAGCATTTCTCAATATTCCTGCCTGCACACCAACTTTGCTGAGAGAATATATTGATCAGCCCTATTCACCCATGCTGGTCAGAATGGACGTTCAGGAACCCCAATGCCAAATACTAAATAAGTTCTGTCTCAGGCTATTGAACTGTTCAGGCTCCAGTGTGTAGTTTGATTAATTTCTCCCATACAAAAATACCTCTGAGTGTTTGCTAATTTAATAGAGTTGAAGCACCCAACCCATCCTGATGCTATCTACCCTTAGCTAAGGCTTCAACAGTGAGGTCCCCGTGGCCTATTACTCCTTAATGGCTGCTGAGCACAACTACACGCAAATCGACAAGGAGGGTTTGGTGATCGTGGCCGGGGTCAAGAAGTTTCATAACTTCGTTTACGGGCGCCCCTTCACGATCGCAACAGACCACAAGCCTCTCCTCGCCCTCTTCGCTGCAGACAAGCAGATGCCCCAAGTCCTGTCGCCACGAGTCCTCCAATGGTCCCTTTTCCTGGATGGCTACCAGTACCACCTGGAGCACCGCCCAGGCAAGGCGATGGCACTTGCTGACGACCTGAGCTGGCTGCCGTTGTTGTCCACTGACACCAATCCTGCTCCTGCGCCTGGGGTCCTGCTCCTTGAAGGTCTTCCGGAGCCTCCTCTGCAAGCTGCCGACATTGCTGCACGTTCAGCGCGTGACCCAATCCTCTCCCGGGTCTTGGGCTGGGTGGTGAGGTGTTGGCCCACGTAGTCCCCGGGGCCCGAGTTCACAGCTTTCAGCACCCAGAAAGATGAACTCTCAGCCCTGAAGGGATGTTTGCTGTGGGGGAACAGGATTGTGGTCCCCAAAGCCCTGCGTCAATGGGTCCTCACAGCATTCCACGAGGCACATCCGGGCATCGTCTGGATGAAGGCACTGGCCCGGAACTATGTGTGGCGGCCGGGAATTTACGCTGTGATAGAGTTGTGGGTCCGGCATTGCCAAACCTGCCAAAAAGTACTACCCAACCCGCCAAGCGCGCTAACACAGCCTTGGGAGTCAACCCGCAAACAATGGTCCCGGCTGCACATCGATTTTGCCGGACCATTTCAGGGACTGTTATTCTTAGTGATGGTTGACTCCTACTCGAAGTGGCTGGAGATCAGCCCCGGGTCTACCACTTCGACTAAGGCCATGATCCAATCCCTCCGCCGGATCTTCGCTACACACAGGCTGCCAGACACAATAGTCTCCAATAACGGGGCAGCCTTCACGTTGGCGGAGTTCCAGGAATTTCTCCAGAGGAACCTGATACGGCACATCAGATCCATGCCCTTCCACCCCACGACCAATGGCCAGGCCGAGAGGATGGTGCGTACCACGAAGGAAGCCCTCAGCAGATTACAGATGGGGACTGGGAGTTCCGACTAGCCCGCTTCCTCTTGACCCAGGGGACAACACCTAACCCAGTCACCAGACACAGCCTCGCAGAATTGCTGTTGGGCCAGCGCACCGTGACCCTGATGGATCAGCTACACCCAGACCGGGCACTGGACTCAAGGAGGATGGTCCAAGGACGCAAGGCTCCGAGAGGGTTCTTCCCGGGGGACCCAGTATTCATCTGGAACTACGGAACCGGGCCTCCCTGGATCACGGGCCGAGTTATCAAAGTCACAGGCCCGGTCTCCAGGGATGTTTGCTGTGGGGGGACAGGATTGTGGTCCCCAAAGCCCTGCGTCAATGGGTCCTCACAGCGTTCCACAAGGCACATCCGGGCATCGTCTGGATGAAGGCACTGGCCCGGAACTATGTGTGGCGGCCGGGAATTTACGCTGTGATAGAGTTGTGGGTCCGGCATTGCCAAACCTGCCAAAAAGTACTACCCAACCCGCCAAGCGCGCTAACACAGCCTTGGGAGTCAACCCGCAAACAATGGTCCCGGCTGCACATCGATTTTGCCGGACCATTTCAGGGACTGTTATTCTTAGTGATGGTTGACTCCTACTCGAAGTGGCTGGAGATCAGCCCCGGGTCTACCACTTCGACTAAGGCCATGATCCAATCCCTCCGCCGGATCTTCGCTACACACAGGCTGCCAGACACAATAGTCTCCAATAACGGGGCAGCCTTCACGTTGGCGGAGTTCCAGGAATTTCTCCAGAGGAACCTGATACGGCACATCAGATCCATGCCCTTCCACCCCACGACCAATGGCCAGGCCGAGAGGATGGTGCGTACCACGAAGGAAGCCCTCAGCAGATTACAGATGGGGACTGGGAGTTCCGACTAGCCCGCTTCCTCTTGACCCAGGGGACAACACCTAACCCAGTCACCAGACACAGCCTCGCAGAATTGCTGTTGGGCCAGCGCACCGTGACCCTGATGGATCAGCTACACCCAGACCGGGCACTGGACTCAAGGAGGATGGTCCAAGGACGCAAGGCTCCGAGAGGGTTCTTCCCGGGGGACCCAGTATTCATCTGGAACTACGGAACCGGGCCTCCCTGGATCACGGGCCGAGTTATCAAAGTCACAGGCCCGGTCTCCTACGAGGTGTCGACAGACGATGGCAGGCTCTTAAAGAAACACCTCGACCAACTCAGGAGGCGACAGCTCCCGTTGGCAGGAGAACCACCACAGTTGGATGTGGGGACTGAGACACACACACAAGAACCCAGTGTTCAGCCCGACCCTCCAAGCATTGAGGAGGCCATACTGAGTGCAACACCACCAGAACCAACGGAGCCAGAAGCACATCAGCCACTGCAACAGGCACCCCAGCCACAGGTCACAGCCCATCGACCAGAAGCCGTTGCCAGTGACTCCGCACTAGCCTCCCGGTGTTCCCTCAGAGAGCGCTGACCCCTACTCGAAGTGGCTGGAGATCAGCCCCGGGTCTACCACTTCGACTAAGGCCATGATCCAATCCCTCCGCCGGATCTTCGCTACACACAGGCTGCCAGACACAATAGTCTCCAATAACGGGGCAGCCTTCACGTTGGCGGAGTTCCAGGAATTTCTCCAGAGGAACCTGATACGGCACATCAGATCCATGCCCTTCCACCCCACGACCAATGGCCAGGCCGAGAGGATGGTGCGTACCACGAAGGAAGCCCTCAGCAGATTACAGATGGGGACTGGGAGTTCCGACTTTAGTACAATAAACGTGTGCAAACGCATGTCGTTGTCCGAGTCCTCCATGCGGCGAACCCAGTACTTTTCAACTGGTTTGTCCTATACCACGTACTGATTAGCTGGGGTATGAAAATGTTTTGATCAAAATCGTATAAGAGGAGCAGTTTTCTCAGTGTCTTTATCTCAGTCTTTACACAGAAATCACCCTCAACAGTGTGTACTTTCTTGGATATTGTGGCACATATCTGCAAGGCCAACTATATACACACCCACCCACCCACCAGATCAAAAGATAGAGGAGGATTATAAAATGATGAATGCCTTAAAGATAGCAACTAGACAAAAACACTGTGTAATAATAGGTTTTCTCAATTCGCTGGGCTCCTAGTTTCACTTAATATACAAGTGCATCTGATGCTTTATCAGGATATCAGTACTGAAGCTTTCATCCCTGCAATATCACCAGTGCTTTAGTTGCTTATCTAAAGTCTTTCCCTCCTTCAGTCACTTTCTTGAAAAGAATCTTTGATTCTGTAAGGCATTAGGCATAGTGATTGAACAAACTAGGTTTCTACACAATTTTCAGTTTCAAAGAGTTAGGTGGGTTTTAAGCTTTTTCTTTTTTGATACTAAAATGTTAAGCATTTATGGCCATTTTTTAAAATTGAGACAATTTTATTTATTTAATACTTCATTTATAGCCCACCTTTCTTGATGGGGATTACATCAAGTGGGATTGCAAAATATAAAAAACAATTTGATCAAAAAGCCCAAGACATTCAGTACTGTTTATTCCCTCCCTAATTCTAAGCAATCTTTCCTGACTTTTCTGCATGGTAGATTTTACTTCATACAGTTTCAAAAATGTTAGCTTTTTCTTCTTCAGGTATTCTACCCTCCCCTCTCTTTATCCCTACTGTCACTTTTCCACAGTCAGTTATCTTCCAACCAGAAAAGAAACCTCTGTCACGCAGTCCTGGCTAAAAAACTCTCCTTCATCCAATCAACACCAAACTCCTTTGTGATTGATATTTACTATCCAATAGTAAGGTAGCCCTTTCAATTCTTTATTCTGCTCCATCTCCTATTTAACCCTTTGTGTTTCTTTTTATTTTAAACTTTCCATTACACTTTCAAACCAAACAATATTAGCCATGTCTGGCATCAGATATACTTTAAGGTACCTTTATTGCTTGTATTGCTTAGTGATTGTTTTCTCTAACGTGATTTGTTTCATCATTAGCATTCCCCGTCAGTATTGTTTAAACTTTTGGGAACTGATAGAGATGGATATCCCAACATACTCTCAACTAAATTTTGTAGATGTGCCTATTTTGTTAAATAGTAACACCATTGATAATCTTGGTCACTGGTGCTATTAAACATCTTCTCTAGCTCTTTTTATTTTGCATTGTTATGCAGATCTTAAGTTTGTTCATGTTGCTGTTCCAAGTACTGGTTTATATATGTTAAAAGTGCTTCAAGAGGAAAATGTAACACCATTTTTGAAATTATACCAGGAAGAACTGATGTGTTAGCAAACATTTTAGAAACCTTCTTGTAAAAGAGGCTTAATAACATGGTAATGTTTATGTAAAGTGGGCTTATAGTGTCACACTTGAATCTAATAAAGTGGACATCCATCATGTTGTAATAAAGAGAAGAGCTTCTAATTAAAGTAGGACATCATTTGCAGGATTAAAGTCATTTAGCGTAATTGAAAAGTGTTAATATCCTATTTTGTCCTCTTCCATTGGTATTACTTCAAGGGTAAAACATTTTAAGGTAAAAATGTGTCTTGTGTCTTTAATTGAATGTTATTACCTACTGATTGTAACATGTTGAAGCTGTTTAATTACAAACCTGGAGAATTAATTACAATATTGAGACTCAGATCCCAGGAGGTTAGAATGTTCTCTGTTTTTTGGCAAATAAATGTAACATTGAAATTGATACCTTAGTTGTTTATAATCAAACCTTGAAACATAGCTCAATGTGATTCATTATACCCACATGTTTTTTTCTTAATTGAGCTGCAGCAAAGCAACAGAGGTTAACCAGGTTAATGCTTCCATCCTAATATGAAATTTTACAGGCTTTGTTGTAAGACTATTAACTTGTTTTAAAAATCCAGTCACTATATTTTATTATCAAATTCAAGAACATGGTACTTCAGGCTTCTCTAAATGTGTACATGCCAAGTACTTAGTTCCCCCCCCCCCAAAATAAACTCTCTGTCATTTAATTTTGTCAAGGGATCTTTTCTTCCTCATCAGAAACTGTCTTTTATAATACCTCTGTGGTAGAGCTGAGTTCAGCTACTTATGTCCGCTCTCTTCAATAAATTATACAGCATCCTTCACTTTGGACCTGTTCCTCCATCCTATCTTGCTAAGTACAGCCAGCTGGAAGGGAGGAGATCTGTTCCCACTGGAGTTAGTCTACTGCCAGTTTATGCATCAGCAGCTGGTCCTGTGTATTTGGTAACCGTTTCCATAAAGCTTGCAGTTGAACTCCACAGAAGTGCACCAACCTTATGTCAGGGAATGTATGTACTTCTTTGACCCCATTCTTCTAAGTGTAGAGCAATTCCAATAACATAAATTAATTAATTATAGAAATTAAAGTGATCTTTTCCTTACCACTTTTGTTGAAAAACACAGGTTTTTATACTTTAAATAATATATTCTGCTAATAATCTGTTACTGTTTTATCCCATGGACTGATATTCAGCATCCCAGTTGATCATATGTGGTATTCACCGGATGCCAGTATTATTGACTAATAAATATGATAAATTTTAAAAAAAGAAAAATACAATAAAAAAAGAAAAATACAATCAAAATATACTTGTTATGAAGCAGGAGCCTAACTACACAGCATCTTTGTGCAATGTTGAAATTATTTCTTCCGAGCCTACATGTAATTCCTAAATTTTCTTAGGACCCCATCTCAGGCTCCCAAAGTTATAATGGTACAGATGTTGCAATTACCAATAGCTTCACATTCTGTTCAATAAAATACTATTTCCTGGTGCTATGTTTACTTTCTACAGAAAGTTCCTTATAAATTCTTCTACCTTTTTCTCAATTTAAATAAATAATTGAGAGTAACTCATCTACCATAATACAACATCTGATTTGAACATGGACATTGGTACCAGAGCTTGCAATAAACCCAGATGCCAACTTTGCTGCCACATACTCCCAAACAACACAATCACTGGACCTAACAATATCAACTTCATCATCTCAGGCTCATTCCTTGCTTATTTTCCAAGATTGTTGTTGTTGTTGTTCAGTCACACAGTCAAATACAACTCTTCACGACTCCATGGACCACATCATGCCAGGCCCGCCTGTCTTCTGCCATCCTCTGGAGTTTGCTCAACTTCAGTTTCAATTTCCAAGATTGTATATGCCATTAAATGCCAACAATGCTCTTCTGTTCTCTACGTAGGGCAAACAGGTCAAACCCTACAACAAAGGATAAATTGACACAAATCTGACATCAAGAATCACAAGACTGATTGCAAATCGCGGGGGGTGTTGCCGGCCGCCCTGAAGCAGAGGACGAGGAGGAGGAGCGCGGAAACGCGCTCACAGAGGCGACCGAACCACTTTTAAAGCTTTTTTTTCTTGTCTGTATTTTTTCTCAGTTTTTTCTTTTCCCCCCCGCATGATTCCATATCATGAAGAAGGATGTTTGTTTGTTTTGTCTACACGGGTGTACTCCCCAACGAGAACTTGAAAGCGTATGGGACGCTTATCCCTACCTAGAGAACCTCAACCATTAGGGAGGCGGCGGCGGACAGTAAGGAGGAACGAGGACGTGGAAAAAAGCTACGGGAATAAAAGGGAAAGTTTGGCCGAAGGTACTGCTATTAATTTTCCTATGGATTATAACATTTAAGAAAGAATCGGGACACTTGTTACAAATCAAGCCTATTGAGAGAAAACGGACTTGACTTGGGGATTAAAATGGCGCTGGCGGCGGCTAGCACGCAGAGATGCACCAATCTGGAATAAGATCTGGAAATCCAGCAATTCAGACTTCAGATCTTACTCTTTAGAGCTTCACAGACTTAAAATTAACTCAAGATGGTATCTTACTCCACAAACCTTAGCGCGAATATCCACAAAATACTCACCGTTATGTTGGAAGGGATGTGGACAAATAGGTACTTTTGCACATTGCTGGTGGCTATGCAGCGAAATACGCCCGTTTTGGTTGGAAATCCTAAAGAAAATAAAACAAATCCTAGGCATAGAACTTATATATACTCCTGAAAATTTAATGCTAGATTTCTGGCCAGATAATATAGATCAGCATCATTATAAAAGTATATTAAAAACAATGCTTTATGCGGCGAGAACTGCAATAGCATCAAAATGGAAGAATCCAAATCCACCCACTATCCAGGAATGGTTCCAAAAACTTTGGGACCAATATGTAATGGAAAGTATTACTGGAAAATGTAATGCTGCAAAAACTGACCAGCCTGATATGAGGTTTAGTGCAAAGTGGTTTCCTATTCTTACCTTCTTAGAAGCTGAAAAATACATACCACCCTCTTGGAAGAAATATATTGATTGGCTCTGAAGGAAGTCGAAAGGTAGAATTTGTCTTAACAGGGACATGAGGATATATCCTATTACAGATAAGTTTAAATTATAATAGGTCAACATTCTACATAGTGAAAAGTAGTGTTAAAAGGTCTGTCAAAGATTAATATTTACCTGATTTATTGCTAAAAAATTTCTTCTCCAAAATATAAAGATATCCAGTACAATATTGAGATTAGTTAAATGTTGACTGTATATTTGTTCTTGATGATTGATGTATAGATTATGTTGTTATTAGTACTATTTTTTGTTAAAATTGAAGTGGTTCTATCTTACTTTAACAGTTGTATGCATTTTTTATACTTCAATAAAAAAGTGTTGAAAATAAAAAAAAAGAATCACAAGACTGAGAAACCTGTAGGAGAACCCTTCAACCTTCCAGGACATTTAATGGGTGACCTCAAAGTAGCTGTTTTATTGCAAAGGAACTTCAGGAACAGACTAGAAAGGGAAATTGCCAAGTTGCAAGTTATTACAACACTCAGAACAATGGGATTTCCAGGATTTAACAGGGATATTGGCTTCTTATCTCATTGCATATGCTAACTTCATTCGCCAATCCCCCAGAAGGGCCATACGTCCTCTTTATTTTATTTTATTTCTTATTTGGAATAATAGATTAGAATAGTAGATTGTAATGTAAAGTAATGAATAGTAGAATGTAATGTAAATTGGAATGGTAGAGTGTAATGTATTTCTCTGTTCAGGAAACAGGGGAGATAACTCTACACAACCACTTACCCTAATTTAAAGAAGATGTTGCTGTAAGGTTGCCTCCACACTTGAGAGGAGATGGATGGAGCGTAATAGCAGGGTCTCAGTTAATTACTTTCAGCATTCCACAATTAAGTCATCAATCTCCAATTTTGTATTTATTTTCTTCACTATGTTTCCCCCCAGAATTAAACCCAAACAAATGGTAACCATATAAACTAAGCTTGTTGTTCCTGTTTGGTCCTTGACTCTGTTAAACATCTTCATTATGCTGTATGCTAATTCACTGCTCACCCTCTACCTATATATATGGACTGGTAATTTCCATTCATTGTATCTGAAGAAGTGTGCATGCACATGAAAGCTTATACCTTGAATAAAACTTTGTTGATCTTAAAGATGCCACTGGACTCAAACTTTACATTATTCAATAATGTTTCTGGTTATTAATACTACTATAATATTTATTAACCTGTTGTGGATAGCCCAGGTTAGTCTGATCTCATCAGATCTCAGAAGCTAAGCAGGATAGGCCGTGGCTAGTATTTGGATGAGGGACCACCAAGGAATACCCGGATTGTGACATGGAAGCAGGCAATGGCAAACCACCTCTGAATGTCCCTTGCCTTGCAAACCCTAGGGGGTCACCATAAGTCAGCTGTGACTTGACGGCAACAAAAACAATAACAAATGCACCTGCTTGTTGAATTATTGTTGGCTCACATGTCACATGTTATGCATTGTTTCTTTGCAGAATCTTCTCTTTCCAAACCAGCCTCTCCAGCCCAACAGCAGGTATTCTGTGTCACCTACAGGGGATCTCACTATTACCAACATTCAGAGGTCTGATGCTGGTTACTACATCTGCCAAGCGCTCACTGTTGCGGGGAGCATTTTAGCAAAGGCTCAGTTAGAAGTGACAGATGGTAAGATATTAAGATGTCTACTGGTATTTTTATCTATAACACAAATGTATTTGGTAGCTATTGGTGTAATAGATTACCTATACCTGGGGGGGCATCACATCTTTTGTCTCTTCAGGTGCAGTATCTCCTGATTTAGCAACCAGCCGATAAACCTCAAGTTAATTATGTCCAAGTGACAAATGTTCTTCTCCTGCAGCTTATTACCTATACAACTTGAAGCTTCAGTTTCAAAGCTATCTTTCCCACTGGCTGGCTCATAATTGCTATAAAATAAAAACACATATATGAACTAATTAGCCAACTTAGTGTCCCTTCATAATTTTGTTTGATTAGAATGCTCGCTATTGCAAGTTCAGCAGCTGAACATTTCATATTTAAGTTTCTAAATTCTTTAACAAGCCAGTTCAGATAGTGTAGAAGACCAGGAGATATTTGTGTGAAGGTATAAATGAGACCTTGAGATTAAGAAAGCCATAAGAACATAAGAACATAACATAAGAGACGCCCGTGTTGGATCAGGCCAAAGGCCCATCCAGTCCAACACTCTGTATCACACAGTGGCCAGAAATACCAGTGCCATTAGGAGGTCCACCAGTGGGGCCAGGACATTAGAAGCCCTCCTACTGTTGACCCCCCAAGCAATGAAAGTAGACTGGAAAATTTGACATAAAAAGTGGGCACATGGCATGAGAGGGAATTCTCAGTTAAAGAAAAACATTTGAAATACATGAATAATCTCTACTCATAATATTGTTGAGTCTGTAGTTCTGCTCCTCATATATGAGTGTGCTCATATATGATAGAATACATTTAGTAAAATTCATGAAATGAGACATCAATGAAGCGAGGTTCATTCTTCAGCTATCCATTTTAATGTGTTTCACTTTGGACAGGGAGATGGAGAATTGTAACACAAGTGCACATGTAGTACTTTTGATTTTCTTCTGTTAATGTTGTTGCTATTTATATTCTTCATGGAATTTGGGCTGTTAATGTTACCAAAGATAAAGAAACCAAAATTTCTTTGTAGTAAACCACTCATTTCATTCTAACGCCAATATTCCTGTTCTTAACAGACTTACTGCTTACTGGCAGACTTCAGTGAACATGCGTGTTTGATTTCACTGGTCCTATGAAGACCTGAATGTTTCATGAAAATTTGGGGTGGAAAGGCTAATTCTAAATAATCTGGCTTTTCACTACTGCACATTTATCATAAATGACAGGCAGAGAACTTCAGCAGTACACTGGTGGTCTGAACATGGGTTTGATGTGTTTTCTTTGTTTTCCAAAAGAGTGTTCTTATGACAAGGAAAGATAATTTCTTCCATATCCTTGCATCTTTACAAGTGTGCTGCTAGTTTCTGGAGATTAAAGTATAACCTTCATTTGATGACCTCTTCAGTCTCCCCTCTCTTTCACACTTGATGACAAAATGATGCATTTCCATACAACTCAAATTTACATGTAGATTAAAAGGACATTTAAAATTAATGGAAGAGCAGTATTTTCTTAAAATCTGTCTGCAGTGCTGTCTGACTCAGTACCATGGCTGTGATTGGAATAAATAGAGCACACAAATATTGGCCAAGAGGACATTGAGCTGTTAATGTTTGCACCTGCTGGTGCTGAAAAGATTTACTGCATTAAGAGCTGAAAGGAGCAAGTCAGGTTCAAGGATATCAATGATGAGAAATTTTTCCTTCAGACAGTCAAGTCTTCTGGCCTGTTATTCACTCTTGAGGGGTTTTTTTGGTTTTCCTCTGTTCAAGTAGTGAAACCCCTGCTTCAAATGGGAAATCATATAATTACTATTTCTTGTACATTTACTTCTTTTCATTAGGTTGATATTCTTTTTCACCAAGAGGTTCAGAGCAGTATACATAATCTGCATTTATCTGTATATACAGTATGTTTCCCATAACATATAGCAGCTATGAGGAATGAAATGGTGATAATGCTTAAAATGTTTTCTGCAACCAAAGTTTAATATTTGCAATGTATTTAAACTGCAATCCTGCATTTAGTTACACATATCCAGGTTGTATGGATTTCCATAGTGCATAATTGGGTTTGGATCAATGCTCCCTCTAAGCTATGGAGTCTTGTGAGCAAAAACTCTGTTTTGTGAGCTACTGGCATTAAAGTTGTGAGCAAGCGATTTGGCTACTGCATAAATCAGTTTGCTCTGGAGCCATCCTTCCTGAGCGAAGACAAAAATGTGTGAGCTGGAAGCTAAAAAACTGTGAGCTAGCTCACACTAACTCAGCTTAGAGGTAACACTGGTTTGGATGTGTTAGTATGACTTTGTATGCTTAGAAATTCAGTTACTGGTTTGAAAAACTTAAGTAATGCAGGAAGAGTAGAACTACAGCATAAGACTATTTCTGTATTATATGAGTAAACTAGGAATAAGGCCCATTGTGGAAATAAATACAACGAGATCTAGAAAGAGGCTCTGGGGGAGTGCTCTGGCTTTGGGCAAACAGTGTCAATTTGCTGTGGTGACCTCAGCAGGGTATAATGACAGAGTCCACTGTTTTCTCCAGAGGAACTGATCTCTGCTACCTGAAGAGTGTGGTAAGAATTTTCAGAAAATATGGGAGGGTTTGGGTTTAAAAATGAACCAAACAGTTTATGAAATCCACATATGTATATCTGGCTCTGTTTTTTTTTAACAGACAGTCACAGCCTGGCTCAGTATGATTCTTGCCAAAACCCTGTTGCTCTCAGTATAATCAACATTCCATTCCCCAGCCCCCAAGGTGTGAGCGACTTACATTAAACAACTTGTCAGGAAGGCCAGCATGAGAAGTGACAAACCCAAAATTGCCCAGGCCATAAAATGCATAACCATTTGTGCAGCTGGGCCTTCAAATCCACAATGCAAATTCATGGGAAACAGAAGTTCAAACAAACCCTGATTTTATCTCAGTGATAACACCCAAAAGGACAATCTGTTTGAATCAATGGATGTGTGAGACTCACAATTTAAGGACAATAAGCAATTGCAGCTGGACCCTAATTCAATATGCTATCTCAAGACAACAGGATTTCACATGCCTTAGAAGATAGCTTTGAAGTAGCTATTTGTCAGCTTCAAGGAACCTGTAGCCCCAAATGATGAGAATCACAGAGAAACAAAAAAACTCATCCCAGTAAATAAGTGTGAAGCCAGCTTTAGGTATGGAAATTCCTGGAGATTTGAGGGGTGGAGCCTGGGTAACAATTGTTGCCACTCTCCAGGTGAGGGCTAGAGATCACTCAAAATTACAACTGCTCCTCAGGTAGCACAGATCAGTCCCTCTGGAGAAAGCAGTGGACTCTGTCATTATACGCTGCTGAGGTCGCCACAGCAAATTGACACTGTTTGCCCAAAGCCAGCGCACTCTCCCAGAGCCTCTTTCTAGATCCCGTTCTATTTATTTCTACAACGGGCCTTATTTCTAGTGCCTTTATATATAAGGGAAAGATATGGGGTACCTCAGGATTATATGTGTTAAAGAATTTATTCCTGGTATTTAAATCCCTGGTTTATGTTGAAGAGAGGCATATTTTGTACAAAGGTACAAAATATAATTTATTCTGAATCTCCTATTGGCACATATTTTGAATTAGTTTTCTGGAGTTCAGATTGTGATTGCAGGTTCTCTCCTTAGCCCCACATTTTATCTTTTGTTAATGAGTTAATAATAGGGATAATTTATCACTTTAATTTTGGTTCAATTTTTTGTGCTCTAAATTAGTTTTTGATCCAATTCAAGTGGTAGGACAGAACAAAAGCACATGGCATGAGTAGAAAAGCAAGTGTTTAATTATTACTTATATAGCTGTGTTTAAGTGGTTACATTTTTAAGGCTCGATTGGAAATATTTTAAGCACAAGTGTTTATATGAGGAGAGGTACTAGCTGTGATAAAATGTGCTGAGCTGACTAATAATTTTGCTGATTATAGATTGTGATGACAGCTTTTTAATATATTCCACATTCAGATATACTTTCTTGAAACACCACCATATATGTACATTTTATCTGTGTCTCATGGAAAATGAAATCATTTTTAGAAATTAAGACAGTCCAGGCAATTTTCTTCAAAAGAAAATTAAGTAAGCAACTCAGTCTTATAATGGCACATTATGCAAATATACTAAAAGCTTCAATATACCTGTCAGCATGAGTATAATATACAAAATTCAATTATTAATTCTATACAGCTTAGCTTTTTTCAGTGCACTTTAATATTAAAAGCCAAACTCAATTTCCTGTAATTTATTCATCATTCACTCTTGTTGGCTGAATTTATTATTGTTTTATACTTCTGGTTCTATAGACATCACTAATTGCTATTTATATACACAATCCATATTTGTCATTACAAATAGTATCTTTTTATGTGCTAGCTTGTAGAAAAAGACCAGTACTTTTGTCCCAGTACCCCAAATGGAGACTCAAGACAACGGCATGAGTTTAACTGGTTTATTTAAATTTATTCAACTTTCTGGTCTCTGTCATCAATTACTTATATGAATATTAAATTGAGGTTGGGCTGCACTAGGCAGCCTGTCCATCGCCGCCTTTGTTCTAGCAAATCCACCTTGGTTCCAAACCCAGCGGCTACCACTGGCCTTATTTATCCTCACCCTCACATAGAGTGCTGAGAGGTGCCCAGCCTCAACCCCCTACCCTGATGCACTATTAAGCCACCACCAGGTTCAGGAAGGTGTTCTTCAGCATCGAATAATAGAATCATGAAATCACAGAGAAAGGGGCCATACAAGCCTAGTGCAACCCCCTGCTCAATGCAGAATCAGCCTACAGCATCCCTGACAAGAGTTTGTCCAGCCACTGCTTAAAGACTACCAGTGAGGGGGAGCTCACCCCCTCCCCAAGTAGCTGATTCCACTGTTGAACAACTCTTAATGTAAAAAAGCTTTTCCTAATATCCAGTTTTTCTTAATATACCATCTGGCCTGGAGGATGCACCAAAGGCACTCCTTCCCAAGCCCCATCCCACCATCCAGCAAGTGATGATCTGTTCAGGACATGCTTTCCATCACCCCAATATTTCAGGGTGTTCACCGCTTATCCCTACCTAAATGAGCAACCCACCCTATCCCCGCCAAACAAGGGGGTTAGTCTTGCTTAACACTCCTTGTCCCACCTCCGAAGAATAACTTCACGTAGGCCCTGACAGCTAAGTACGTCTGTAGAGGGATGGACCCTATCACCCTAAAAAGATGAGGCAGATTAAATCTAATTGATTGATGTGGAATGTAAGCCCCATCACTATTCAAAATAGCCTTATGGACAGCTGAATCTAATTTGTGCCATGCTCTTTTGATCCTCAGGGGCTTGATTCCTGCCCTCCAAACCCATCTCTGTAAGAGCTCAGACCAAACAATCATGACTCCCGGTATTAACTCCCTTACCCTGTTTGAATCCCTAATTTTCTCTGCCTAAGGGTGAATCCCTGGGTTTTCACTAGGTCATTCCCACCCAAGTTTAGTGCCAGGATCTCAAGACAACTGCCCTCTCTCAAAACCTGGGGGAGAGAAGGCAGGAACAGGGTTCCACAACATCCCTCTTCTGCCATGCCAGAGCACACTGGGAAAGGGTATAATTCCATCTGTCTGGGAAACATCCTCGCAGGATGTTCCTAAGCTCTGCATAAAAAGCTGTTAAAGCAACTATGGTGAACTCACCCTCTTCCCTCCCTCACATACAGGATTTTCCCTCCGTTTTTCTTCCTTTCTGGCTGAGCAGCCCCTTTATCTATTTTCTTCTCATTTGAAGGATTATGGCTGTCACATTATTATAGTTCAATGCTGGGTCAACCCAGGGACTTGAGGGAAGAGACAAGACCATCTCCTTAACTTATACTTCTGAAAATGGCACAGGAGAGGCTTTTGAAAGTTCAAAAATGAACAAAGTATTTTATTCAATGTAGAGGTCAGGTGGAATCAGGGGTAACATAGTAAATTCACAAACTCCAGTTAAATATGTTTCCAGAAAGTGAGAGTTTTAAGCTTTTCACAACGTCTTAGAGTCTTTGAGATGAGAGGATTTGGTTTCAGTGTCTGCTAAACACTCCAGTATATGTTCTCGAGTTTAATTGACTCTTCAGGTTTCAGAAGGCAGGGATACAGAAACCCCATCCTTTATCAGCAGCTCACAGCTGGGTCTTGTTGCTTGCGAGAGTGCTGTCCATTAACTGGGGCACTAGGACATGCCTCTGCTGTCTCAGGGTTGTTAAGAACATCAGATGGCTGAGTCTCAGAGGTGATGACAGGGCTGTCAGTTAAAGCAGACTGGTTTAACTGCTCTTCAGTTAAAGCAGACTGGCCCACAACACCACCTCAAGGACCACCCCTATTGTCACCCTGTCCTCAACCATCCCTTGCTCTAAAGCAGGTCAACCTAGCATGATTGCCCCTGCACCTACAGCATGCATGTCAAGATCGGCGTGTCCTCTTGTTACAAACCCCCAACTTTGTTGAAATCTTAGCATCAAAATCAGGGTTGAACCAACTGCCTGGCTGATCCTAATTGGTTGGTCTCACTATCCCTTGAAATCAAATGGCCACTGTCCAAATATCGTCCTTTTTAAAATATAATTTTATTAAATTTTAGGACAAACAACAAATCCGATACATCACTAAGAAATGTCAGGTGCAACATAAGCACAGTACCTTAAATTGAAAACCATGTATACAGGTACATTGCATTATTAACATTCCACGTTTCATAAGGTAAAAGTGCAACAAACTTTGGTAATGCTTATTGTTAGGAATGACATCCCCCTCTATAAGATTTTCAACAACTGGAAACCAAACTGCTTGAATTTTTTTTAATCAAATAGCATCCTTTAAGGAGCTTGCTGAACCCAGACGTTTAGACCACAACTGCTGATTCTCCTGGTCCCAGGGCAGTCCAGGGTCCAGAGCTGCATGTATCCTGAATGTTTAATCATATCTAAGCCAGCAGGGCCAGGATACACAGCATATGCCCTGTGGATTATCTCTGGATATTTGGTTAATGCAGGTGCCTTTTCAGATTGAATCTTTACAACTACAGCCATGTAAATGTATCCAGAGAGTCAGTTATTCCATGCATGGTCTGCTGGCTTCTTCCTTATTTTCTCCTTCTCATCCTTCCCTTCATTCTTTGTTTCTGGATTCTGAAATATCAAGGAAAATACATCCACTTATTCCCCTCACCATATTTTTAATTTACTAGTCAGCAGCAGGTAATTACTAAGGGGCAAGGACCTCACAGAGAAAATGCTTGATTGGCACAGATTGTAGTCCCCACTTCACCAACAACCCTGCCAAGAGGCCTTGAAATCCTGGCTGTGCAGTCCCTGGACCCAAGCCTTGCAGCACCCTACCAATGGCATCCTGTACTCCACTTTCACTTGTATCATGTCCTGCTGGGAAGGCCAGGCAGATTGGGCGGGGGGGGGGAGATCCACCCCTCAGGACCCAGCCAGCCACCCATTTTACCCCAGTTGAAGCCCAGCCAGCACCACCAGCATCTGCTCCCACCATTCCATGGTCGTGCTTGGGATTTTCACTAGGCAGACCACCCTGCTCCTGGGATGAACCTCCAGTGGTTCCCACACTCTGGTGATTCACAGTTGTGGCTATATCAACTCACTTGTTAGCATCTATCACCAACTGGGTATCTACCACAGCACCACTCAACAAGCTTCAAGTGCTGTTACCTTCCCTGCCAAAGAAGAAGAAGGTTGTTTACTGGAACATTTTGCCACTTTCTGGGATGGTGGGGCAATCCCTGGTACCTTGCCCGTCGATACTCTGGGCTGGCGTGCTGCACACTTAACGATTTCAATCCTCACCATTAACTATGGGACACTGGGAGTGTCTTCTTCTTAATTAGAGGAAGCTGGTACTGGCTGTCTCTGGGGGGGGACCTCTTTGCCAGACCCCCCTTCTTTTGTCAAACCTTTTTAGGGACCATTCCTGTAGAAGGACTCAAAAGGAGATCACTACAAGCTATGCATCAAAGAAGAAACTTCTTTTATTCTTTTTTTTTCCTTGCTTGCTTTGTTTTACAACACTAGCGCTAACGGTCTTACTATGCCAACATGGTCTTTTTCATATATATCAATAATCAACTTAATATTAGTATAACAAGCAGGAATCAACTTATCAGCCTATCTTCGAGACCACCTCTCCCCATATGAGCCCCACAGAACATTGCATTCTGTAAAACAGCATCTCCTGGTGGTCCGTGGCCCTGATGTCCGACTTTCCTCCAGGGACCGCAGATTCTGTATTGCTGGTATTAACATCATTTGTTGAGGCATTCTGTATATCCAATACTAGATTGTTTATAGGTTTTAATCTTAATTGATTTATGTTTTAAATTTTAATTGTCAATCTGCACTGTGTGCAGATTGATTTGTTTGGAACCTGCCCTGAGCCTGCTATGTAGGGAGGGCAGACTATAAATAAAATAAATAAATAAATATTAGTATAACAATGTAACCATTTATTACCATTATTTTTTTAACTTGTTACTTAAGAACTAACTAAAACTTAACAAGCACAAATGATATAATCACTTTAAGTGGTAAATGCAATTCTAATCTAACTTTAGTGAACTATTGAACTGAACTGCTACTATAATTAACCCAAGCAAACTGAGTTGCGACCATGCAATTATACAAGCTCACATAAGTAATACCCCCAGAGCTGTACGTATGTGAGAACTCATCCCCTAAAATGGTCATTGACAGAGGAACACAAAATGGCGACAGCTGTTTCCTGCCAAAATGAACGCCATGGTTCTAACACCCTTAATCAAGCATTCAAATGCCTATAATGCGGACCATTAGGTTTTCCCAATCCTCTCCTATCCCTGAGTTAGAAGATGTAGCCACAAACCTTTTAAAAGGCCCCAAACAACTGATGCATGCTAAACTGATGCTCCTGTGCCGAAAAACTGCTCCTCAGCTGCAGCCAACCACACTTGCAACACCATTTTTAACAACATACACAAGAATTCTAGAGAAAGTTTGGGGTGCAAATATAATTTTAATAAAGTGGGGAAGGGACCATTGCTCAGCAGCAGAGCACAGGCTCTACATGAGAAGTTACTAGGTTCAGTTTCTACGATCTGTAAATCTTTGGGCTGCATGTGTTAAGCATGGTCTTTTTCTGCCTGAAGCCCACCAGAGTAGGCATTACTGAGAGAACTGGACTGATGGTGTGAGTCAAGATATCTTCACATGTTCATACCTCTGTGCGCATGAAACTGAAATGCTAATGGTAAGAGCAGTAAAAAAACATTCATAGTTTTGAAATCAGAATGTGAATGTTTATTTTGAACTAAAACAAATATTAATTGTTAAAAGCAAGTTTCACTGTACGTATGCAAAGTGTTTTTTAAAAAATGCGTTTAAAATATTGAAAACTGATGGAGTCTACAGGGTAAGGTGTTTAAAAAAGCTGACAACAACTCTGGAAATTCCACAACTTTGAACAGGGGATTTACAAGTTATACTTATGAAGCCAATATAGTTGTCTTCAGATCACTGAAACCCTTAAGTGTTCATTTAACCTTTAGCCTTAGTGTCATGGAAACCTGTAGTCATCTTTCACCCGTAATACTCTTGAAAATGAAGATTCCTTCTAGCCAGGAGACTCTCAATTACTTTATTGATCAGCCACATTTAGAGGGTTATGATCTACTTATTTGAGCAGTAAGAACTTATCAGATGCCAAAGACTGATATCTTTTTTTGGGGGGGGTCAAAATACCAACACAGCAACCTATCTCAGAACCAGTGAATTTACAGTGAATTTACTTAAAGTTAAATATTTATCTAACATAGGTTGACCTTTTTTTAAAAAAGCTAAAGTTACTAACTAGATGGCTAGTGGTAGCTGTTCAATTAGGATCTCAGTCTTCAATACAATTATTCCAGATAACCTAACTGGGGACAAACCCATTCTTTCAAGCTTTAAAAAAAAATGCTATGATGGATTAAAATTTGCATGCATGGAAGGATAAACCTATTAATATTCTGGTGCTTCAGAGCTCCTTGTTGGTTGCTAAATTTAAAGGCAGATTTTCTATAACATTTTAACAATGCCATCCTAAGCAGAGTCTCTACTTTCTAAGATCATTGAAGTCAATGGACTTAGAATGGAACAAACAGAAACCCACAAGGACTTGCACGAGGCATATCATTTACCCATCCCCTACTATTTTCTCTTTCTCTTCCCACAAAGCCCCTTTTCCTGCTTCCTTCTCTCCTTTTCATCCAGCCATCCTACCTTTATGAGACCCTCATCTTTACCTCTTCTCCTCCTCCGCAGTTTCTACATAGGAAAACTATGGTCCAGTTGTGTGGTATCAGGTACATGCGCATGGTAGAGAGGCTTCAAGGACTGTGGGAGGCACCTTTCTTTTCTTTATAGCCCTCCCCACATTATTCCCCCTTTCCTTCCTCCTGGTAGCCACCACATCCGCTGCACTTTCTCTGCCTGATTCTTTCCTTCTCAGCCATTTACCAAGCTACCTTTTATCTGCCTCCCAACTTCACCTATATTTTTAATCTATTTACTTCATTTGTACTTCACCTTTGTCCACAGTGAAGACCAAAGCATTTTACATTATTCTGCTCTCCTCCTTTTTATCCTCACAAGAACCCTGTGAGGTAGGCTAGGCTAAAAATATGTGACTAGCCCAAAAGTACCCAGTGACCCTACTCTGAAGCTTTAACTGCTACACCACACTGGATTTCATACTGTTGAACAGCAGTAAGCAGCCAGGCCTAGTTGTGTCATGCAAACTTAGTGGTATCAAGTCACGCAGTAGTTGCTGTAAGGCCCAGGGTGCCAGCCTCCAGGTGGGACCTGAAGATCTCCCAGAATTACAACTGATCTCCAGATGACTGGCCTGAACTGGCCTGTCCAGGGCTCTTATGCAGCCCACGAGCAACTGATGCAAGGGGGGAGTGGGCAGAGCCACTCCATTATGGCTTTAGCACAGCAGAACAACCTTGCCTGCAGCAGTCAAGCATTGTGGGAACATCTGCCCAGCATTGCACTGCTACCTTTCCAGTCCGCCTCTGTGGCTTTTTCTCTGCACCCCACCCCAGGGGGCCTTGCAGTGAGGACACACCAACTTGGAGCTTACCAGGTGCTGTCCTTTATACAGTTTCTATCTCCAGTACCTGGCATTATGTTTTATGGCACACATGGCCCGGCCCAACAAAGAGACATTTACGTCAGATCTGACCCTCAGAACAAATGAGTTTGATACCTCTGCTCTATGGCATTATATCCTGGGGATCTCCCTCTTCCCCTCCACCTCAAAATGTCCTGGAATTTTCCAACCTGGACCTGACAACCCTAGTCAGACCTGGTCCCAAAGGCCAAAACAGTCCTGGAAAGGACCCTCCCCCTCCCCCTGCCTTTTTACTCAGAAACCCATCCTGGAAAGCTTGCCTAGCAACAGGCACTGAGGGTTTCTGTTTCTTAAAACTACAGGTGCTCCTTTTATCATTTTCGGGTTTGTTGAACTCCCAATGTATTTTTTAAAAGATTTTTCTGCAAGCCTGGGGCCCTTTTTAGGTTTGTAGAAAGATCTGCCTTCCACCAAAGCTCCAATCACTGGGTTTAAGTATCCTTAGATTTGGCCAAGTTCACTATTAGTATATAGACAAACAGGAACCCAAAAGGACTTGCAGGAGGCATCTCATTTCCCCCTACCCACTATTTTCTCTTTTCCTTTCCTGCAAGCCCCCATAGCCTATTCCCTTTTCCTGCCTCCTTCTCTCCTTCCCACCCAACAGCCAGTCTTCATTTATTAGCACCTTTGTCTTCAGCATTTCCTCCCCACCCCCACCATTGGCTTCAACCTAGGAAAACTACATCTCAGTTGTGTGTTAGTGGCCACTGTCCCGGACCACTTCCGTGATCAGTAACCCTCAATAACTTGTGGGAAGTCACCTCACTTTCCCCTATATCCCTCTCCTTGTACTATTTCCTCATTCCCTCCTGGCAACCTTCCCTTTACCTGCTCTGTTTTCTCCTCAGCCATTCACCAACCTACCTTTTATCTTCTTCCCATCTTCAGCTATATTTATTATTTATTTATTTCATTCATACCTCACCTTTCTTCACAGTGTGTACCACAGCATCTTTCATTATTCTGCTATCCTCTTTGTTAATGGCACAACAACCCTGTAAGGTCGGTTAGGCTGCAAATATATGACTGGTTCAAAATCACCCAGTTAGCTTCCACAGCAAGATGGGGATTTGAACTGACTTCATTGTTAGAATACATGATAATATCTCTACTTAGGATGGCACTGCATATTATCACCCATAGCCTGAAGAAAGTACTGGATTATCAGTTTTGTGAATACGGAACTCCTGGGATGTTAGGAGTCAGACAGGGGGGAAAATGTATCAGTAAGGCCTATTTTTTTGTTTTCCTGTCAAAAGCCCAGTTCAAATATTATTATTTTTTTATGTTCAGTACCCTTTTACCTTGGTTGCTGTTTTAGTATTAGATTTCAGAATATTTTCATTCAGATTCTGATCAGAATAGATACTAAGTAACTGGGGCATATGACAATCAGAATAGATACTAAGTAACTGGGGCATATGACAATAGATGTAGTTGCATTAACACCAAGGAACAGCCTAATTTCATTTCTATAACCGGGTGTTTGTATTTTTAGTCATAAACAAGTTATCTAGGAAGAAGAGCTATTTCCCCCCGCTTAACAGGTGGCACAGGGATACAGAAAACAACAGTATTATTTATGAAAAAATGTTCTTGCAAGAAAAGCTAGCATAAGCATCTACCTCAGATAGTAGCAAAGTGAAGCATGTATGCAGCCATGCACTCACAAGTCACAGAATTATTTATAAAGTAATTGAAGCATATAAATGCACAGATTTTAGAAAAAAGATCCAGGTTTATGCTTTCAAAATGTGATGAAAGGTTTTAATGTGTAAGCAGTTAGACAGTCTGATTAAATTTGAATTGTTCCTCACTGGAGAACATCTCAGTCAATTAACTGATTGAAAAGTTGGTTATTTAGTGTTTGGTGTTTATGTGATATTTCTGTTGATGAACTAACTGAGAATTAATGCAAGAAAAAGTCTGCATTATTCATCAATTAACTGTTAATACTGGAATTTGCTATTTTTTTTATTGTATTGTTATTCTAGTTCAGTTGAAGAAACAGACCAAGATCCAAAAAGCAGCTTGGGCTCATGCAGAAGCCTTGTGATAGCTCAATTAATTTTTTTTAACTTTTTAATTTTACAATATGCTGTATCAGAAATGTATTTTGAATCTCACTTCAGATTCAAAAGCATTTCAGATCCATTGTGTTTAAGAGACACTGACTTAAAGCTTGGATCCAGAGAACTTCAAACGTAGTTCTGTCCTCCGGCAATTCATTGGATCATCTGAACAGTTGCTCCCAAGAGTCAGGAAACCCATGGGAACGAACAACTCAGAGATGTATGCAAGGGATCAGAGCTTGAATGAGGAATCTGCAGGAGCCAAACTCTCTTCTCCTCAAACAAGAGCGTGTTTGTATGCAACCTAGTAAAATAAGTTTCATTATTTCCCCCCCCCCCTATTCTGGACATTGAGGATTGGAACCAGAGAAGCATGACTAGAAGAAAAACAGTTGCTAGACCTGTTACACAAAACCATGTACAATAGTCTGCCCATAAGGCTGTGCTTCAGTAGTTCTGTAGCTGGCTTCATAGTTTCACCTGCTCTGCAAGTTCTTATGGAAGCAGAACGGCTTTTGGGTTTCATTACAGTTTTCTTATGTAATATTTCAACACTGATGAACATGAAGTGCTCTAGCACAGAAGCAGCATTTCCATTAGCAGAGTCCCATCTTCCACATGCAGAAACATGTCTTTGGAACCATCCTGATGTTTATATTTAGAACTTTATAAGCACTTGTTTACAGGGGAATTGATATTTTTGTTTATTTTCTTTAAATTGTTTGAACATTGTTTATAATTCTGTCCCCTGCCTCCAAGTAGCTCAAGAGTAGTTTACACTGTGTAAAAATGTATTATCTTAGTGACTATTTCTAGCATTGCATCATTTTTGCTGTTTCTTGAAGATAGATTCACTGTGTTGAAGTGTGTAAGGTAAAGGTAAAGGTTTCCCTTGCTCAAAAGCCAGTTGAATCCGACTCTAGGGATGCAGTTCTTATCTCCGTTTCCAAGCCAAAGAGCCAGCGCTGTCCAAAGACGTTTCCGTGGTCATGTGGCCGGCATGACTAGACGCTGAGGCACACAGAACGTTGTTACCTTCCCACCGAAGCAGTACCTATTTATCTACTTGCAGTTTCTTGCTTTCGAACTTCTAGGTTGGCAGGAACTGGTACCAGAGACAGGAACTCACTCTGTTATGCGGCACTCGGGTCTCGAACTGCTGAACTACCGACCTTCCAGTCTGCAGTTCAGCATCTTAACCACTTGAGCCATTGCAGCCCTGTTGAAGTGTGTACTCTCTTGCAAAAAGCATGGCACAGTAAATATGATTTGTAATGTTAGAGGACTTAGAAATAGAAATATTAATTAACTTTATTTTTATTCAGTTCTAACAGATAGGCCTCCACCCATAATTCTTCAGGGACCTGTAAACCAGACATTGGCAATAGATGGAACAGCTTTGCTGAAGTGCAAGGCCACTGGTGACCCAATGCCTGTTATCAGCTGGTTAAAGGAGGGATTCACTTTCCTGGGCAGAGATCCTAGAATATCTATACAGGATCAAGGAACGTTGCAAATTAAGCCTCTACGAGTGAGTGTGGTCTACTATAATAGCATGTTTACCATTTTGAAAGTCAGAGACTTTATTGAATGTAATCAACTAATAGTATGTGATCTGTGAATTGTCTGTAAGCTCCTGTTATCAAGTCATTTTTACTAATGAAATTTTTATGATCATGTTATTCACTATTGTCAACTACTGAAAGAAAAGCCCCATTCATGCACAGGACTTAGGACTGCTACTTGGGAGTAGTCCATCCATTTATTGTAAGTTACATGTGAGTACTCTTCAGGAACACTTTGGTTAATATGAGATATGAAATCACTGCTTTCTTGCAGTTAAACCAAGAACACGGCTTTGAAATTTCCTGAATGCATTTCTAAGAAGCTCATTGCCACCAATATTAACAACACTTTTGAGATCTGAAAACTTTTAGCTGTTTCCTGAGATCGGTTCTCAAGTTTTATATTGCAGTTAGACATCAGAGTATGCACTCAGATGCTATAATAAACTACATATCATAGCATGATTATACAGCTGTTTGTTGTGCTATCCAAAATATGATTATACAGCAAGCCATGGTTTATAAATTGATGTCAAACCAAGGTTTCACACTACGGCTAGTAACTCACTTGTTAACAGTTTCAGAGGGTAGCTATGTTGACCTGCAGTAGAACAGCTAGATTCGAGTCTAGTAGCACCTTAGAGACCAACAAGATTTTGGAGGTGGGGGATGAAGGGAATTGACTCTCGAAATTCTAAAGCTTATATCCCCAAAATCTTCTTGATCTTTAAGGTGCTACTGGACTCTAGCTGATTTGTTAACAGTGGTTTATCATGACATCCAAATAGACACACTGTGGTTTGTTGAGTTGTGCTGCCCTCACTGTTGCTTGGGCATGGCAACCAAAAAACCTAACCAACAAGTATTACTTTCAGGTAT
This sequence comes from Gekko japonicus, assembly GCF_001447785.1. NCBI lineage: Eukaryota > Metazoa > Chordata > Lepidosauria > Squamata > Gekkonidae > Gekko > Gekko japonicus. The sequence goes on along the minus strand of NW_015163099.1, from coordinate 170,828 downwards.
TACTGGCAGTTTCCCAAACAATTTTATTCCATTTTTGCCTATCTCCATACCCACCATTTTCATATTAAGAGACTCACAAATCATTACTGTGGGGGCAAATGAGAAGTGAAAGGGATGTTTGTACTGTCAAAACCAACAGGTATAGACTGGGGGGGGGGATTTAGACACACAGTGGTGTTCACCATTTGCTAATAAGGAATATCACACACCAACTACCTTTCTGCTGCTGGCAGCCAACATACAAAGACTACACAAATACATCCATTCAGTGGTTGACTGAGTGATCTGGCAAACATGTGCCTCTTTGCTTGATTTTATTTTATTTCAGAAAGTAATCATATTAATGAAATGGAATGTGGTTAAAAGACAGGAGATGAGCAATGTGATCCATTGCAAAGTTACATCCTGCCAAAGCAATTGTCTTCAGTGGACTTAGAAGGGTATAATTCTGCCTAGGAATGGCACTTGTAAGAGAGGGAAAGGGGGTGGGGGAAATTGTTTAACATAGCTGCAAATGTAAGTGGAATGTGCCTTGCGCTCAGTAGTGCCAAGATGAGTCCAGAGATCTCTGAAGAGACTTGCCTTTGGCTTACCCCTTTTGTTCTTGTGACCCAGCAACAGTGAGCAGCCTGCATGCATATTGACCCTTTGCCAGCAACCATGTAATAAAGAGGTGCTCAGGACAACATCCTGGGATTCTGTTGGGAGGTACACACGGAAGTGTGCTTTATGTATAAACCATTATTTTTTTTAATGTCCTATTTTTATTGAACAACCCATGTTTATGCAAACAATGATATATCAGGATGGATGAATACAGTTATGATTTCCCAGCCTTCTTCATGAGAAGACAGTATAAATGAATCCATTTGTTATACTTGCTGTTCACCAATTGCAAGAAGAATTCTTAATCCTTTTAAAAGTGGATGCTATAGAAAAGAATAATATTAGTGATTTTATCACACTGCAGTGAGAGATAGAAGAATTTTCTTATTTTATGTTTGAGTATACCATGCATTATGATGTGTTACCAGTATATGGTGTCTTGTTGGTAAATGTCAAAGATCTAGATAGAATGCAAAGACAGAGATATAAATATACACAGAAAGACAGCAATATGGCTCAGAAAAGTAAATAGAGATACTGCATGCACAGTTAAAATTTTAGTGCAAGAACTATTTAGTTGTCTTAGCAGGAGGGCGGGATAGAAATCAAATAAATAATAATAATAATAATAATAATAATAATAATTCCTCCTTTTCTCCCTTCCCAAGCTCATAAATAGACAGCTGTAGTGTACAAAAATGAAAGACTATTTTCTTTTCTGCCACTATCTCATCAGTACCCGTAAATGAATTGTTAACCTCCTTGGAACAAAATGGAATTTATTTAAAAATGTATGTTAGTTTTCCTTGAGTAAACAATTTATCCTGCCTCACAAGGCTAAAGGGAGGTTTGGGCCATAAAGGTTAATGCATTTTTGCTGTAGAACTGCATTAAAGAATGCGCTTGAATAGTCAAGATTCCCCAGTCATACTAGAAAGAGAAGCAATTAAAGATGTAAGCTTAATGATTTCAAACAAAGTTTCAGTGATGAGTCAAGAACTTGTAAGATACTGGTCTGTGTCCAGCTTTGCAAACAGACAAATGTGTTCAGTTACGCAATGTTTTTATTAGACATGCTTGGCTTTCAAGCAAGGGATACCTTTACCTTTTTAAAAATACACCAAAATAAACAAAAATAAAGAGCCTCCCAAGGAAGCTTCAAAAATGCAGAAATTTTATTGCTCTCTGGATGGCTCATCCATATGCAAAAATATTTGCCTGCTCTGTAATGCAGTTGAGTTCATGTTCAGTTTGAAGAACCTAGAAAAACGGGTGAGGATGATAAACTGATGAAACAAATCCATACATGTTAAGGAATGTGAAAGCCTAATAATTTCCCTTTTAAATATCTTATAGATGAAGGTTGTAGGGTGAAACAACCCAAATTTGATAGTAGGGAGAAAGTTTAAAGGCTGGGGGAGGGGAGCAACAGCTTATTCCAGTAGCCTTTAAACCAATGAGGAACTAGTCATTCATAACATTCACTCATGAAGTAAGAATTTTCACTTGACTAGAAAGCCAGGGAAGCAGGACCATGATGGGGAAACAGAAACTTAAATCACTGGATTCAGTTATGGTTGTTTCCCACTGTTATAAGTTACAATTCAGTAAATGGTCATCTTTACCCATTAGGGTTGCCAAGTCCATTTTAGCCCCCAGCGGGGGACTTTGGGGGGCATTCCCGGAAGGGGTGGGACATCCCAACGTGATGACGTCATGTTGGGGGTGTCTGCCCCCCTGCCCGATGGGCACACGGGGAAACACCAGCTCCCTGCACTTAAAGGGGCCCCTTTAAGTGCAGGGAGAAGGGAGAGGGGTGGCTGCAGGTGTTGGAGCTTGGGGGTGGAGCTTCCCCAGCAGCCAGCTGGCCAGCGGCGGGTAGAACCCAAAAAAAGCGGGGGACCCCTGCCAAACTGGAGCCGCTTTGGCGGGAGGTCAGGGTATAAATCTATTTACTAAAATAAATAAATAAATAAATAAATAAATATTACTATTCCAAAATTGTAATATGCTGATTTTACTGTATTTGTTGGAAGCCATCCTGAGCCCTGCTTGGCAGGGAAAGGAGCAGGATATATATACACGCTAACTTTAAGGCCAGTTATTAGAATCATTCATTGCCTGGTTAGCTGACTTTTTAAAAAGCGGCTGGAACTTTTCTGTAGTTAGTTGTGCTGTGATCAAGATTAGCTTGCAATAAGAACATTTTATGCTATTTCATGACCTCTAGTAGAGATTAGAAGCATGCTTATGGGTCCATATTCTAGATGATAGATTAAGAAAATAAGAGAAGACATGTTGGATCAGGCCAATGGCCCATCCAGTCCAACACCCTGTGTCACACAGTGGTCAAAACCCAAGTGCCCTCAGGAGGTCCAACAATGGGACCAGAACTCCAGAAGCCCTCCCACTGTTGCCCTCCAAGCATCAAGAATACAGAACATCACTGCTCCATACATAGTGGTCCATCTATATGTTTTGGCAGTAGCCACTGATGGACCTCCGCTCCAATCCACTTTTGAAGCTGTCTATGCTATAGCCGCCACCACTTCCTGCAGCAGTGAATTCCACGTCTTAATTACTCTTTGGGTGAAGAAGTACTTCGTTTTATCTGTTCGAAGCCTACTGCTCTGTAATTTCATTGAGTGCCCATGATTTCTTGTATTGTGAGAATGGGAGAAAAGTACTTCTTTCTCTACCTTCTCAATCCCATGCATAATTTTGTAAACTTCTGTCATCATTTCTCCAAGTTAATGAGGCCACACCATAGATTTATACAGGGGCATTATGATACTAGCTAATTTGTTTTGAGTCCCCCTCCTAACAATCCTCAGCATAGTATTTGCCTTGTTTATTGCAGTAACACACTGAGTTGACATCTTTAGTGAGTTATCTACCACGAGTACAAGATCTCTCTCCAGTTTGGACCCCATCAACGTATATGTATAGTTAGAATTTTTAGCTCCAGTGTGCATTACTTTGCACTTGCCCATGTTCAACCTCATTTGCCACACTGATGCCCAGTCACCCAGCCTCAGTAGATCCTTCTGGAGCTCCTCACAGTCCTCCCTGGTTCTTACCACCCTGAACAACTTTGTGTCATCCACAAACTTAGTCACTTCACTGCTTACTCCCAACTCCAAATCATTAGTGAACAAGTTAAAAAGCACCAGGTCTAATTCCAAGCCCTGCTGTACCCCACTGCTTACCACCTTCCACTGTGAAAACTGACCATTTATACTCACTCTGTTTCCTATTTATTAACCATTTTTAATCCACAAGAGGACTTGTCCTCTTATCCCATGACTGCTGAGTTTACTTAGGAGCCTTTGATGAGGAACTGTATCAGAATTTCTGGAAGTTTAGGTAAACAACATCTTGGTCCCCCTTGTCCACATGTTTGTTCACCCCCTCAAAGAACTATAAAATGTTAGGGAAACATGATCTTCCCTTACAGAATCCATGCTCTTCTGTCAAGAGGCATGTTCTGTTGTGCTAGAATATTAAAGGCATGTTCTGTTTTGTGAACATGGTTGCAAAATTGAACAACTGCTTTAACTCTTCAGGAGAGCAGACTTCACAATCTTGCAATATGCTATATCCTTTCCCCTTCTAGTATTTCATAAATAGAAGTGTGTGTTCTACACATCATTCCACTAAAGGTTGATTGCTAACTAAAATTTATTTAAAGCTAAGTAAAAGCATTCAAATCTGTTTTCAAAGAAGCTGTAGAAAAATCTTCTGTGCTATATACCTAAGCAGTAAATTCTTATTCTGGTTAGGTTCTGAAATCTGAATTAGAAGATATAACATAATTATTGTTGAGCTTCCTACTTTTTGCAGAACAAAAAAAGTTACCTCAACTAATTTGCTTTTGTGCAATATGAAGTACTCATATCCTTTGTAACATATTGTCCTAAGACAATTCAAGATGAATTTGGCAAAGGATGTGGACAGTAACCCAAATCCAAGAGCAAGCATATAACTGAAGGATATTATAAACTGGTAGTATGTTAGTAGATACCTTTTCTGTCAAAGAATGCCTAATTAATTTGCTTCCGTGCTGATTTTTAAAAAGGAAGTTGCAGAAATAGTATCCTTCTCTATTCAGAGCATGGATTTATAGTCTTTTTCAAAATCAATAAATGATTGTGGCACTAATTTCACCCTTACTTCCTAGATCTGTAGAAGTCGACAGAGAATGGAAGTGATTTTCTGCTCATCACCAATGTCAACATTTCATCTTATCTGTTTCTATCTCTAGACTAACATAAACAGCAGGATTAGGGCTTCATGGGGCACCCATACTCAACCAACTGCGGCTTTTCATTGATCTTATGATACCTTATCATTATAACAGTGAGTGCTATTGACAAGTTTTCCTCAAAAAAGGAAAATGAAGATGAACACAAAGAATGAAAAGAAGACTAGTTAGCCACTTATTATATTGTTCTATCCACCAAGATAAAGTCAATTAGCTAGAATTTGATGTAACAAGGTTTCAGAATAATTACTTAAATATCACTCACATGAGATGTAAAAATTGAGGAGCGAAGGAACTATAGAGTACTGTGATATTAAGTAATCTCACTATACTTCACTAAAAACAAGGCACCATTAAATTATTTGTGAAACATCTAGTGTCATCTGTTCCAATTTAAAATGCAGGCCAATCTCATTGAGTCTCCAAAAAAAAACATTTAGCAGAACTGAGTAAGTGAATGCACAAAATGGTTGTCATTAATGTCTTCAACCATTTCCATACATTCAGATATCTGACATCGGTACATATACTTGTGTTGCCACAAGTTCAAGTGGGGAGACATCATGGAGTGCTGTCCTAGATGTAACAGGTAAGCCACATATTTATTTTAACTATTTTTGGTATACAGAGGCAGTGTTTTATCCTTTATGAAAAAGTAGGGAAGAAAAATGGAGTATAAATAAAACAGATAAAATTAGGATTGAATGACAAGTAGAAGTTCAGCAGCTGCTGCTTAAAAATGTACCCTGTATTCTGAATTTATTATCTAACATAGTACATAATAGAACCATTAAAAAATCTGACTAAGAGAGTGCACACAAAACGATATTTTTCAGGTTTGAGTATACCAAACCCCCAAAATATTGGTATATACTGATATTCCCAAATCCCAATATCGGTATGATATTGGGATTCAGGAAATAATCAGTATTTTCAAATTGAATTGGTCCCATACTCTCTCTTCCCTCCTCAAGTCATGCCACATGATCTTTAAATACCTTCTCTTCCCCAGGCCCTCACAGAGGTCAAGAGAGGCCCAGGCCACTTCCCTTGAGCCCCCCCCCCAGTAAATTAAAAAAATGAAGTAGTACAAAAACAATGATACAAAATTAGTATTATATTTTAAATGTTTACATTTAATACAATAAGAAAAAGACTATTGTAAGACTTTGTAATAAATGTTCCCATCTTTTATTTAGCATGTGATTTAACACCAAAAGAGTAAATTTGAGGCTCCCCGAGAATTTGAGACCCAAGCCAAATGGCCCTGCTGCTCCCCCCCAGGCCTTGCCCTTCCCTTGCTGAGACATGCTGCCACTACACTGCAACTCTGCAAGTGAAGGGGAGGTATTTTAATTATAAATACCTTCCCTTCCCTCCCTGAGTCACACTGCCATGGCGGCATGCCTCAGAAAGTGAAGGGATGTCTTTTTGAATAACTTGTCTTCCCTTGTGGAGGTGTGCCACTGCTGCAGCACGACTCAGGGAGGGGAGGGAAGGAATTAAAGCTTTAATTACCTTCCCTCCCAGAGTTGTACCATGGTGGTGGCACACCTCAGTGAAGAAAGGGAAGGCTTTAAATGACTTCCCTTCACTTGCTGATATGTGCCTCCACTGTGGCATGACTCAGGGAGGTAAGGGAAGGCACACATATGGCTTGGCTTTGCAAAAACCATTTAAAGGGAACTTCAGCTGAGTCCAAATAAAAGCTGAATAATATCTGCTTTTATTTGGATTTAGCTGGATCGGTAGCCAAATCAGATTAGAAAATCTGATTCAGCTGGATAAATACCTGAAAAATACAGATAAGGTATTTTTCGAATATTTATTTGGCTCAATACAAACCAAGCGCACACCACTACTTCTAAGATTTTGAAAACAATTGCCACTGACCATGCAATATGGTACTAGTACAGCTCATACGGCTATCACGTTAAGCAGAAATCAGAACCAAAGAAAATATTTTAAAAGACCTTAGTATTATTTCTCTTATATTTGATTATTGCGCCTATGAATTTTGCCACTGAGAAGGTGACACGATCCTTGGTATCTGATAGTAGCCATGACACCTGGGCTCGCACATTTAGTATTTCTATATCTTTAAGTAGAGGGGTGACTAAATTAGCCCTCAACTCATTGAATATAGGGCACTCCATAATCATATGTTCAATAATTTAAATTGTACGATACGAGCATCTTCATGTTCTATTAGAGTATGATACTTTATTATATCTGCCCTCCAAAACTGCCGAGGAAAGAACATTCAGTCTTGCCAAGGTAAAAGCTCTTCTTAGTTTTGGGACTGTCAGTTGATAAAAAATATTTCAGCAGTTGCATCGGGAGGACAATTCCCAAATGGAGTGTCGAACATACCCTGCGCACCCTAATAGACGTACTTGTAACATCCAATTTCCTTACAGATTTTTTAATCACTAGATGAATCAATGATCAAGCATCTTGTGCTTCTTAACAGTGAGATGTAGGAGTCAGGACAGCTTTCACTGTTCAGTTTTTGCCTGTCATGGAAAAGGCACCTGCCAGAGAAGTATAAATTATATAGTGCAGTGGACATAAATGTAACAAACAGCTGATGTGAATTTTTAATGGTTTTAAACCATTGCAAATCAAGGTATTCTATAGTCTGTATTCAGTATGGGTTATTTTGTTTTTACTTTGTTCTTTAAAACATTTAAGAAATGAAGTGTATAATGTAACCATTTATGTCTTTCAGAGTCTGGAGGAGCAGCAGTCAGCAAAAACTATGATTTAAATGACCTTCCTGGGCCACCGTCAAAGCCTCAGGTCACTGATGTTACTAAGAACAGTGTCACCTTATCATGGCAGCCAGGCACCCCTGGAAACCTTCCAACGAGTGCATATATCATTGAGGCTTTTAGGTATGTTAAAATCTGTCTTTTGATTTCCATTATAATTTTCATTTAACCTTAGTTTTAGCTATATGATGATGCAGATATGTATGTCGGTAAGTTTGAAATGTCACATTTCAAAGCCTTATTGTCAATTCCATTGAGTTAATATATGATGAGGAAATAAATATATATATATATATACACACACTAGTTACTAAATGACCCATTTCTAAAGAAAATTTCAGAAATATGTTTGATTTTACAGGAATAAAAGCTGACTGTGCCTCAGAAGTAATAACCAAATACTGCACTCCCATGTAAACAATGACTTTTTAAAAATCAGTAATTAGAGTTCTCAACGTTATCTAAAAACAGCTAAAATCTATATACATATCATTTTATTAGAGCTTGTATCCCACCTAAAGATTGTGTCCACTTGGGGAAGGGGATTTTCAACATATGTCCCCTCCCCTGGCAGACCTCCTATTCACCCCAAGCTATACCCAGTGGTCTCTCCTACCCCCAGAAGAGTATGGGGGGCATTGGGGTCTGCTGCAGAAGGGGGAAGTCATGATCCACAGACAAAAGTCTTCCACCCACAGAAATTGTAGGCAGTATCCAAGCTTAGTCATACATACATTCACTAATGTTCCAGCTAGTCCCGCATCCTGTCTCGCACAGTGGCCAACCAATTCCTCTGGAGGGACAGCAACAGAGCATAGAGGCCGAGGCCTTCCCCTGGAGTTCCCTCCTGGCTCTGGAATTCAGAGGTTTAGTGTCTCTGAATGTGGAGGTTCCCTTCGGCTAGTAGCCATTGATAGACTTATGCTCCATGAATCTATCTGACTCCCCTTTTTAAGCTGTTTATTCCTATGGCCATCACTACAGCCTCCACTTTAATCACTTTCTGAGTAAAGTACCATGTATTTGTGTTGTGAGAGATTTATCAGCACAAGAAAGGCACAGCCCTTTGGTCCATCTTTGCAGAAGTCCAGTTCAACAATGGGAGAGAGGTGGACCAGAGGAGCCAAGCTCCTCTGCTGCACACACACCCTTAAAGAGACCATCTCCGTTGCAAGCCCCAGCCACCTGTCAGTGGGAAGGGGGTCATCGTGCATCAGGTCCGTGGGCACCCCACAGTGGCGTTCCACACACAGAGCGCACAAGCCTCAGAGGGTGACAGTGGGCATGAGTGTGGATGTGAGGGTGTCCCCTGCTCACTGCTGGCTGTGGCATCCAGCAGGGGGTGTGGGGGTGCCAAGGGCCCCCACAGAGACTCAGATGGGTCCCCCAGCAGTCTCTTGATGCACTCCTGTCTTGCTATGGCAAGAATCCCCTCCAGGTGCCTGGCAGCCACCATTACAAATGCTACCAGCCCCTTCATCCATTGCTGGCCCCTGGAAAAGCCTTCCCACCACTCACAGCAGCCTTCCAGCTCCTTCGCTCAAGATCCATTGCTGGCCCCTGGCACAGCAGCCTTCCAGCTCCTTCGCTCAATTGCCACCTTCATGGAGGAAAGGGTGAGTGGGATGGGCTGTGCTGGACATGGTCCGCATGCCTGACAACCTGGCAAGGGGCCAGAATCCCCTCCCTCCTTTGGGCCACCAGCAGCTGCGACACCTGGCCCAGGAACAGCTGTCCTGCTACTGCCGCCTGGCCCCCTCTGTCTTCCAGGACAGGGCCACTGCCATCTGAAGAAGTTGAGTCCGCCCTCTGTGTCGCTTCCTCCTCAGGCACCAGGGACGGAGACCCTGTGATAAACAGCGACCGCAGCCCTTTTAATACAACCCAAGACTGATTTTGCCTTTTTTACCACCACATTACACTCACTGGTCATATTTAGTTTACAGTCCACCCTTACCCCAAGATCTCTTTCGCATACACTACTCCCAATAAACGTATCCCCCATCCAGTATTTGTGCTTGACATTTTTGTGGCCCAGATGCAAAAGCCGCTCAGAGATCAGGAGCGTGGCCAAAGTAGGGGAATTTGCTGATTGGGTATGCACTTAGTCGATATCCTCAGCTGCTTGGAGTGTGTGACCGCACCTGTGGCAGTGTAAACTGCCCTTATACCAATGTAACTCTGAGTTATGCCGGTATAGAGGTCATTCGGGTCCCTATTCTGATTCCACCACCACCCCCTTAGGATTGCTCTGCAAATCTAGGAAACAGTATTCTAATTGTTTCATGTATGCTTTTGGACAAGTATAAATTTGCATAAATTCTTCATACCAAATTTTATCAAAAGAGTTTTGGCACGTTTTATGTTGTAAAATTTGTTCTTTAGCTTGTCTGATCTTTTTAAAGGTATGTTCGAGAAGGTTCCACCTAACCTGTACATTCATCTCCTTTTCTGTTTCTATTTTACAGGTATTTTTTTCTCGTGGGATATTTTCACATTAGCAAAGCAGTTATTTAATTTGAGCTGTTTTGTTTTGGATTCATTTTCTTTGTTGATTAACTTAGCTATTTCAATCAGCATTAATTAATATCTTAATACTGCATTTTAATCTTTGTCCTCCATGCAGTTATTTTTGGAATCAAATTTTCAGCTTTGCATTCCAACTTCGTATTGCTTTAATCTACAGTCTTCCAATATATATTTTATTGCAGTCAATCGGTGAGCAATAGCTGGCAAACAGTTGCTAACCATGTAAAAACACCACCTTACACTGTGAGAGGTCTTCGACCAAATACGATCTACTTATTTATGGTGAGAGCTATCAACTCACAAGGTTTGAGTGACCCCAGCACCATGTCAGATCCTGTCCGAACCCAAGGTAATGTCTTTTGATTATTCAGGATTACACTTAATGTAGCAAAATTCCAGAAATCTCTCTTTGTGACTCTACTGTCATTCCTTCACACTCTAGCATGCCTAAGAAAACAGACCCCAAACTGGCTACAGAGCTATACAAATAGATGACTAAATCCTCCCAACTTACCACTGACAGAAGTGGATTGTTCCATACTTTCCCTTTGTCCCAGCAGCCCCTTGTGACCTCCAAGTGGGCTGTGCTGGTGATTGGGGGGGGGGGCATATGACCAAAAAACCATCTGAGATGGGGGGGCTGCTGTGAGGAAGGCAATCAGTTGATATCACCTGTCCTCCCTCTTGTACCAGCAGAAAGGTGGTAGGATCCATTCCAGAGAAACTAGAGGTGAGAAGTTCTCACAATGAAAAGAAGGGGTTGATATAATCAGTCTACAAAGATTTGTATTGGTACTGACACTATAAAACATTGACAAATGATCTGGAATAAGATAACCAGCTTATGAGTGACACAAAATTATATAGTGTACCAAACTCAATGAATGGGAAAATAAATGGTAAATGAAATACAATGTAAACTAGTACACACTGGGGTATTAGTATAAGTGACTTTCACTGGAGACTTTACACATTGGAGCAGGAAAAAAATCCTAACTTTGCATATACAATGATATTACACTATCCTGAGGGAACAGTGAGAGGGCAATAAAGAGCTTTTGCAGGGAGGGATCTGTGGTAAAAAAAAAAGGCCTCCATTCCTGAGTGACCTCACCTCACCATTCCGTTGTTAGACATGATGCATGGCACCCTTGCTGTCTACATATGCCCACTTGAACCAGGTCCTTCCAAAAAACAACTGTGAAAAAAATAGGTTCTTGCAGCTTTGGAGGGAGACTGTGTAGCCCACCTGATGGTCTTGACAAATGGATTGAGCAACAGTACTCTGAGATATACTGGTATGCTGTTGTCCCATAGATGCACAATGGCTAATGCACAAGCCTGTATAAAATCTACAAATTTGGGAATGCAGTTATATGGCCATTTTTCATCCCTGGTATAATGGATTTATGTGTTAAGATCAGTTTGCGCATAAATAGTGCATTTTCTAGTTCAGTGTTGTTAGCCAAATCACTTCATTTATTAATAAAATGGGAGAATTTGAATATTAAATGGCAATGGCTTTAATAAAGGGAGCAATAACCTGTATATACCAGAGTCCAATTTATCAAGATCCCCAAAAATAGACACAGAGGCTAGATCTCAAATAGAATGATTTCTTTTACTCAGGGGTCATTTTGTAGAAAAAGAGGTGCAGGAGCTCATTAGCATAACTCATTAGCATATGCCACACCCCCTGACATCACCGGAGGTTTGTCAGAAGGCAACACCCACCGCTCAGGCTCCACCCCAAAAATCTCCAGGTATTTCCCAACTCAGAGCTGGCGAGCCTACCTGATGGCACACATGGGGGAAAACAAACCACCCTTGTCAGGTAAAGTGGGGGGAAACCAGGATACCAGGTCAATACATTTTTATTCTCCTTGGCACTGATGGCTGAGCTGCTTTTAGTGTTCCTTTTCTATTTGACTGGCAGCCTTCCTTTCTGTTATAGTTGACTGTGGGTTTTATATCATTGCCATTTAGTGTTATTTTTCTCAGCCACAACAAGGTCACTTTCAGAGAGGCCCGACTGAGGGGAGGGCTGCTGGGAGCAGGGGAGGGGGCTTGCTATATGTCCCCACCCCCTGGCATCTTCACTGCCAGAGCATTGCTCCGGTGAGCTCTGGCAGGAAATAAGGCCTGCTTTTACTAATAATTCTCACACACTTACAACTTAAAAACAATCACACAATCAATACAGAGCTAAGAATCTTAGATAGAAAAGGTACAGCGACAGTTGCATTAGCAAGGGGGTATCGTTGTCTTGGATGATACTATACCTGTCCAATGTGATGAGGCTATCGTGCAGCAAAAATATGGGAAATACTAGGGAAGGGGTCGTGTGTTGGCCAGCAGCACACATGAGAGACTACAGACAGTGCTACAAATGGAGTCAGCAAGATAGGGTGGGGTCAGGTAGGTAGGAAGTGAGAGAGCAATGGGCAGATGCTCTTCTTATATACCCTAGAAGTGGCTTGGGGTCGTCACCTAATCCCCACCAAATCACGTAATCCCCAGGAATTCTAGAAAAACCCAGTTACTAATGGTCAGGAGAATAGGATTAATGGTTGGGCAATTGCAAAAACATTCAACAAATGGTGACACCTTTAGAAAGACAAAGGAAAGAAAAGAGCAGTAATGTTCTGGCTCCATGGATGGTCGTTAGTTGTAATGGCCCAATGATCAGCAGCTGCGTTATGAGAATGGGCAGTGGATGGACGTGCCAGCTGCTTAATCCACTGATGTCGTAATTCCTTTTGTTTTACAATGGAGAGTATGTGCAGCATCTGTAAAGGTGGGGGGGGGAGGTGCCTGCGTGCTGGAGAAGAAGTCCTTCTATGGATTCTTTGCAGGAACATTCAGGCTTCTTGTGTAAAGGTTGGCTTCTTCATAGGTAACTGCTGCTGGCTGCTGCATGCTTGTGGTGTCAGGGAGGTTGGTTTGCCTCCTGCAGGGATGCTGGGATGAAAGGCCTCGGGTATGTCCATGGGCGAGGCTTCCCTCAGCTGAGCATGTGTCTACAGTCTGGGAGGTTGGCACCACCATCAGGCTACCGCACAGTCTAATCCCTGGCACACTTATTATACAGTCCAACTTACAGTTACGGTCCATAACCTTATAGATGCCGCATAATGCTCTTGCAGGGCAACAGTTTACAGTTCTAAGGTTCCGAGCTTCTGTTCACAGGATTAGAAGGAACCATTCCCCTTGAATGTAGAGTTTATGATAACCTAGTTCTTCCCCTATTCTTTGTCTCTGAAATGATACTCCTGAAATGTGTGCATATTATCCACTGCTGATGCCTATACTTTTAAAGCTGGTTATTCTTATAGCCTTTGGCCAAGAAAGGATTTGTGTTTCATTTGCACGAACATCTCCAGAAAACATCTGAAGGAAAGAAAGAAAGGATAGAAGATATCTGGTCACATTGCTGTCTAATTATTTATACCATGAAGTACCAATCTGGTCATCTGTTTATTTATTTATTTATTTATTTTTGAGTATGAAAAATTAATATTACATTCAATCAGTTAAAGTAGGGTAAACATCTATTTATGATGTCTGAGATATGGGTAGGCTTTCTAGTAACCTTAGCAAAAGACTTTTCCGGCTCCCATTACGTTTCCTTGTGTCCCAATGAGGGTAAGTGGACACCCTGTCTTTTTCTGTGAACAATATGACATTGAAAGCCCCATCAGAAGATCAGACAAGTAATAGAAAGGCCATAAAATAGTCAGTTAATAGTAGATACAATTTCCTGCCCCATTATAATTATGTCACCAGGATCCATGCAAAATCCATGCTGAAGTCCTTACTGCGTGCTGCAGCAAATGCTGCAACATGAGAGGGAGTGACATAGAAGTCTACACAGTGGAGACATCCAGTTCTTTCTTCTGGTGAAGTGCCTCAAATTACTGCTATCCATTCAGGAAATCTGAGGAAATAGAGACAACAGTCTACTGTGCCTCCTGTAGAAGAAGAAGAAGATATTGGATTTATACCCCACCCTTCACTTGGAGTCTCAGAGTGGCTTACAAACTCCTTTCCCTTCCCTTCCCCACAACAGACACCCTGTGAGGTGGGTGGGGCTGAGAGAACTCTTACACAAACTGCTCTTTTTCAAGGACAGCTGTGCCAGAGCTTGTGACTGACCCAAGGTCACATCAGCAGGTGCAAGTGGAGGAGTGGGGAATCAAACCCAGTTCTCCCAGATTAGAGTCCGCACACTTAACCACTACACCAAACTAGTCCACTGAGAGCCTTTATGTTGCTAATACCATCCAGCTCTTCAAGAAGGGACTACACTTTGTGGAAATACGTCAGATTTATTCTCTTTACCTGACAGATTGACAAAAGATTTTACTTCATTAAAACAGTTCTTTGCTTTGCTTTCAGTGCGTGTTGGTGGTTTCTGTTTTCTCAAGCTTCCTACCAGGCATGTGTGCTCCGGCATGTATAACATTGACAGCCTTTGTAGTATCCTACAGCTTAGAGAAATTAAATAATAAATCGAAATGACACGTAGCACAATATTTTGATATAACTTCAAATGTGCTCACATTCAATACAGCCTCACAAAGAAATCTGGCACACAAAGAAAGCTGTCTATTTACACTAGCCATTACAAGGGGAAGAATCAGCTACAGGTACTGATTTATTATATCAACTGGGGAAAAACACACACACATGCATGGCTTTCTCAAGAGGAAAATGAAATTTTCAATCTGTATACTGAAAATTTATGAACTTTTAAACATTCTTAAATGAATTTTGTCAAAGAGGTTCCAGAAATCTGTTCAAGCACATTCTCCCAGAAAAAAAAGCTGTGTGTGTATGCACACACACACCCACGGGCTTTATTCAAAGAACTATAGAAAAGCCCATTGTATATTGTGAAGTTTTTTACATTAATATTACATAGAGAGTGAATAAAACTATACACCTTGTTTGAGTAAATAAAGGTCCATAACTAGTCAGCATGGTGTTGTCATCCACACTACAACCCTGTGGTCCACAGTCCCTTTTCATCCAACTCCTGAGCTCCACCCCAGAGCGCTCCTGGTGTGCCTTGGTAGCCATCAGCAGCAGTTGGCTTCCCCAGCTTCCCCACTGCATTTCCTGTGCTGCTGAGCCACTCATAGTAGGCTGTAGGAACTGGGAGGTTAAGCAACTGGCACATTGTTGCTAGAGTCAGAATAGCAGTGGAGGGAAAAAATGGTGCAGACCCTGTCCCTGCTGTGGTCTAGCTCACAAAATAATTTCTTGATATGCCCAAAAATTTGGTCACTCCTGAGTTAGAGGATCAGACTAGGATCTTGGAGAATCTGGTTCAAATGCCTACTCCACCATGGAAACTCGCTGGATGAACGTGGGCTAGCCACTCTCAGCCTAATCTATTTCACAGGGTTATCATGAGGGGAGAAATGGATAAGGGAAGAACTGTGTATGTTGCCATTAGTTCCCTGGATAAAGTGTGGGATAAAAGTGCACTAAATTACATCAGCAATCATAATCCATCAGCAATCATATGTCATTTTCTGGCTTCTTCTGGTCAAACAGCGTATTGGCATTGAAGGTGGTATGCCAGGTCCCTTTCCTTAGCCATAAAGCTTTGGGCAGGAGGAAGAAGAAGAAACTGCTACTTACATGTGTTGTTCCTCTGTTGTTGCACCAAAAATGCACAGAACTGTTTGCTAATGTGTCTGGCCACAGGTGCAGTGCTATAGCTTCCAGGCCTTCCTAATTCTTGTCAAATTCACTTTTATGGTTGAAAGTTAGTACTGCAAATTTCATAAGACCTGTACATCTTTATCTATAGATTCAGGTGAGTAGCTGTGCTGGTCTGAAACAACAGAACATTTAAGTCCAGTGGCACCTTTAAGGCCAACAAAGTTTTATTCTAGGCATAAGCTTTTGTGTGCATGCACACTCCTTCATCTTTATCTATGATAGTAAAAAAAAGATAAATGGTTATTACTGTTAAAATGAAGATCTTCCTTGTATTAACATCCAAAAAGTGCCACCTTTACTTATCTGTACAAGTGTTAGAAGTCTGGAAAAACTGTTATCTAATTTTATTTGGGACAGTAAATTATTGCAAACTACTTTGGCCATTCTGCAGAACAGAACAGAAGCATGACAGAACAGATATGCAGCACTGTGTGTTGAAACGTACTCCTATAAAAATTTTAAATGTGTAAAAATTGTATGATATGGACAGAGCAAAACCATGGTAAAACTCCTATTGTGTCATTTCCTCTGATTTTACCTGAGTAAATATAAAAATCTGGAGATAACATCTAACTTCAGTTCATTTAGAGTTTCAACATTTGAATAAATTTAAGAATATCTTGCGTGTACAGGTTTTACTGACTTTTTATTTTTAATCAGCAGTTTAAAATCATATCTACATCTTCCATATTGGTTAATTATGGAAATGTAAGATTTTAGGATGTCCTCTCTGATGACTTCTGACATTTGATCAAGAAACGAGTGTAGGAAATATTCAGTGGTTTCAGTATTTTCACTTTTGAGATAGTTTTGATCTGGTATCAAGAAATAAAAAAGCCCCTGAGGACTTCTGTAACTGATTTTTGCAGAGTCATTCCAGAGGCGTGTTATATGAAATCTATTCTTAGTTGTCTTCCATTAAGTATCAGTTTTCAACTTTTTAAATTGTGCATGGGGAAAATGCTTGGCAGAACTTCTAATGGAGTTGTGCTGGTATAAAATCTTGGCTAAAGGGTAATACAATTTGTATAGGAGTTATTTTAAATGCACATGCTCACACAGAGGTAGAGAGAGGGAAATTCATATCCCAAAGCTAAATAAAATGCCTGGTAATGTTAGTCATAACTATTGAACATGTAATGTACTCTCTGCCAATTTTTTGCATATATGGTGAAAGTGTCCTGCCATTATGATATGCTAAAGCGAAATTAAATGTCAAGACATGTTTTACTGGGTTAATGAGAGACATAACACTGGATTGGATCCCACATAACATTTCCACAAATGGAAAGGGGGGTAATTTTTACCATGTCCCTCCCTTGCCCCTGCAGATCTCTGGCTTCCCTTTCATTCTGTTGCTGGGAGTTATTTTTCCTTCAGGAGCTGCATTTCAGGGACATTCAGGCCATAGCAGAATGAATAGATTAGGAAGCCATGCTCCACAGGCAGAAAACCTTTCAATCTCCAGCAATTGCCTTTCGGTCTGTGGAAAGTACTCTGTGTGTGTGTGATATTCTCTCTCTCTCTTTCTCTCAGACACACACATACAAACAGAGAGAGAGAATTGTCCTTTTCATCTTACAGCCAAGTGATGAATATTCTTGTGTGAATCAGGTCTTAGAGAGAAGCATCATCTAAGGGATTCCTATTTCTTTGCAAAATTTTGTAAGATCATGTGGGCTGAGGAAAAAGGAAGCACTATGATAATGGTGATGGAACATTGTATCCTGTACCAATAGATGGATGCCACAGAGTTGGTGGTTGTAGTATATGAATATCTTGCTTCTCTGTAAGGTAATCATTAAGGCAAGATGTCTGGAATTGGTTTTGACAAATTAAGGATTATCGACCACTCTGTGTGTAGACCATTTTCTTCCATACAACTTTGAATCCCTTCTGCACACACTATGCTTTGCTGGTTTTCACCATTTATTTGCTCTTATGGTTGCAACTTGTAGTTGAAGGTGAAGGCAGCTTTAATCAAATTTTGATCAAGTTACAGCACATAGAATTTTAGAAAGTGGCAAATCTTTACATTTTGTATCATTTGCTTAAATTAGACCCCAAAACTCCGCCTTGACTGTGCAAGTACATGCCACTTCATGCCACCATCTGATAGCCTAAATGCATTTGAATGACACAGCTTCTTTCCATTAAAAAATATAAGCATATATAAACAACAGGAACCTTAGTGATTTGTTCATAAAAGAAACTGCGCTTTCTTAGTGCTTTGTTACATCCATAGTTACCTGCTGCATTATTTCAAGATAATTTTAGTTTGGTTATTTAAATCAAGATTCTTAAACTTATTGGTCATTGTAATGAATTGATTTTTCTGAGTTACTCTCATTAAGGTAATTCATGTGTCTATGCATGTGTGTTTGACCTGCCAGATATCAGCCCACCAGCGCAAGGAGTGGATCACAGGCAGGTCCAAAAGGAGCTAGGGGATGTCATTGTGCGACTTCATAATCCTGTTGTGCTGACCCCGACCACAGTTCAAGTCACCTGGACGGTAAGGTTTTGGTAAAAAATTTACCTAACAATAAGAACTCAAAGCTTAATTTCTTGTCCTTTCTTCTTGAGGGCTTTATTGTCCTTTCAATTTCTTTTCCCCTCCTAAGTGTTCAGCAGAACTAGTCCATATACTGTCACCTTCCCCAGGCCCAGCAGCTTTGAGATTACTTGGGGGACAGCATTGCTTTTACTAGCAGTTTATTGCACCTTCCTATCTAGATATATATAAAAGGCTAGCCGTGTTCCCAATGACTCACATTCTTCCTGATTGGGCCAGCCTTTCAAGGTCATTTAATTATGTGGGCTGATTGGGCCTTGCTCCATTCTGCATATCATCCTCTCCCCCCCATAGCCAGTCATAACACAGATGTTGTTTGCATATGTGGCCTTATTGACCCTCACCTCCAACATTCTAAACGGTTTGCTGTTGCCGTTGGAAGTCACTGAATGTGTCCTGAGGCAAAATACATCTCCCAATCTTCCCCTAAATGTTCACTGGGGTTGCCAATGTCCCTGTGAGGCCTGGATCATATGACCAACCTCAGTTCTTCTGGAGATAATGGCTGCTGTGAGCAGTGGACTCTATGACATTATAACCTGCTGAGGTCCCTCCCCACCCCAAACCTTGTCATCCCCAGGCTCTACCCCTCAAATCTACAGGTATTTCCCAATCTTGAGTTGGCAACTGTGTAACTGGCCACAGAAGCACTTTCCAGACCCTTGGAACCCAGAAAACATGGCATAGGAGGAGGTGCATAGCTGCCACTGCATAGCCCCAAATCAACATAAGCCAACCTCCAGGCGGCACCTATAGATATCCAGCTATTACAACTGATCTCCAGATGACCAACATCAGTTCTTCTGGAGACAGTGGCTGCTTTGGGCAGTGGACTGTATGACATTGTGCCCTGCTGGGGTTCCTTCCTACCCCAAACCCCACTCTACCCCTCAAATCTGCAGGTATTCCCCACCCAGAGTTGCCAACCCTGTAACTGGCTACAGAACTGCTTTCAAGACTCTTGGAATTCAGAAAACATGGCATCTTCCTTAGCTGCCACTGCATAGCCCCAAACCAACGTAAGTCAGGGGTAGAGGGAACCATACCTGTTACCATGCTGCTCTCCCATACTACCCCCTTGGGGCAGCAAAATGAATTGAGAGAGCCCTGCCTTATAGTTAAACAGAAGGAAATAAACATGGCTTGCCTCCCTCTGTTTTCCCCTTCCCTCTGCCACCCACCAGCGACAGCCAGGACACTTACCTGGAGCTTCTTTCTAGAGCTGGAAGAAACTCTTGATGTTCAGAAAGCAATTACATTATGTTTTCTAGGTAATGTAAATTTCAGAAGAAAATAAGCTTCTAATAATTAAATTATATCCTGATTATTAATTATTTGATCTTTGTGAATTCACAGTCCAGTCTTCATCCAAATGAGATATTAGGTCACAATAGCTACTACCTTGAAGTAGTTGTCAGAGCACTTCCCTATTTACATTGGAACACCTACAAGTGCAAGAAAGATCAAGCGAAGTGAAAACCAGTACACTAGTACTTCCCCCCCCTTTCCCTTATTTTACAATAGTTGCACACCACAATGCATCTTAACTATCTGTTTAGTGTTCACAATAAAGATGTCTTGAAGCATACACAAAAGCATGAATGATATTTACAAGATTCTTCTCTCTGTGTGTGTTCTGCTAGGCGATCAAATTTATACAGTGATATTTTAATACTCCTCTTTCCAAATCAATGCAATGGGTCTTCCCACAAGACTTATTTTACCAGTGACCTTTATAATAACAGGCTGCCTTCCTAGAGGGCATTATCTGATGATCCATGATATTTAGTCCAGTAGTATGTAGATCAATGGCATCAGAGCCATGATCTTCTTGGTATTACCTGCAACTTTTTTGTCAAAACAGTGAAATGAGTAGAGTTAGTGCTGTTAAAGACAAAACTTCAGAACAGAACATTTCTTTTTTCCACTACTTTAGAGAAAGTCTTTATAACCACAGAAGCAGAAAATGTCTAGGCCTCCAAATGAGCAGCCTGCTGTCCTTCAGGCAGTTTCTGTACAGAGAGAAAAGAGCATCACATATAGGAAATCTGAGAACTATTCACTAAGGCAGCACCATACTAGAAGGGGGTTGGGGTTGTTTTTTGTGAAAGATGAATTCTGCTGCAGGGATAGAATCAATGAAAACTGAATTTTTTATGTTGATTTAAGACAAGCAGTAGCTAAATATATCAGGGAAACTATTACAGACATGCAAGAAATAGTATAGCATTATGACATACAGCTATGGCTGTCCTTAAGAATTTGGCATTCCCTTACGAAAACAAAGATTCACATTTAAGCTTTCCCTTATCAGGACCCACGAAATGTCCCCCTCTACGATTGCTCAGAAGGGTTTGTGCAGTGAGACCCCATTCTTCTAATTCTGCAGAACTGCTACAGAGGCAGTGACAGATGACATAAAGTAGTTTGCTGATTGGCTTCCTGGATAGATATCCCTGCAAATAGATGGTTTGGGCTTGATGTAAATGCAAATTTCATTAACCTATAAACTCCATCTTAAGTGGAAGTTCAAGGAATATTATTGTTCTAGCAAGATTTGAAGCCATGAACTCAGCTGAAACACAAGGTTCTTGTCAAGAACAAATGTGTCACCACACAAGGAAATATAGGAAGAAATATGTTAGTGTGAAGTGAGCAGAATCTCTTTTCACCACTTTTTTCACAAAGAAGAAAAGGTCTCTACAAAGCAAAATAACATTTATTATGATTACTAATTCCAATTTATATGCTAGAGAAGAAAAGCAGTGACCCAATACCAACTGAGCCACATGTGATACCCACCAGAGACATGTGAAAATTGCTTCAGGGAGAAAAGGAAGAGAACAGCCACATCAGCTAATTAAAAAGTTCCAAACACCCAGGACAAAACCAATTAATTAACAGGAGTAATCCAGAATAACATCCATGTTATCCCAAGAATGAAGCCAGGACTATTAACTTAACATAAAGGCCCAGTGCATATAGTTGACAAATGCCAGATGAGTAAAGACACTTTGTTTTCACCTTTTGCAATCTGGAATTTGGTTTGGTAGATGATAGGCAAGACTGTTGGCATTCTGATTGCTGGCAAACAACCACCTGCCACTCGTACTTTCTGTTTTCCTTTTAATCCTGTTAACAGTTACATGGAAATTCTATCCTCTCCTCTAAGGCAGAGTTTCCCATTCTTAAATAAATAAATAAACTTCCCAGTTAAATATGGTATTGCACAATAGTTGTTGTAGATTTTCCGGGCTGTATGGCTGCGGTCTTGGCATTGTAGGACCTGACTTTTTACCAGCAGCTGTGACTGGCATCCTCAGAGGTATAACACAGAAACGTGGAGTACTTTGGCCGTGAAAGCGTTCGACAACGTATTGCACAATGTTGATGAAACAAAAGTGTTTTAAAAGATCACCATCAATCAGCAAGTTCATATGTTGCTGGAAAAGTATTACCGTATAACTTCATCTACTGGAATTATGCAGAAAAGATAACTAGAAACCGATTATGATTTTGAAAGGTATTCCCACCAGCGCACTCATGCTTTTAAACAACCATTCCTTTCCCTGTGCCCGACATTCTTCGTTTTACCTACTGCATGCCTTTCATAGACATGATGTTAGCACTGAGAGAAGCAACAATGAAGTGAGCTATTTAAGAAGAAGAAGAAGAAGAAGAAGAGATTGGATTTATACCCTGCCCTTCACTACCCAAAGGTGTCTCAGAGCGGCTTACAAACTCCTTTCCCTTCCCCTCCCCACAACAGACACCCTGTGAGGTAGGTGGGGCTGAGAGAACTCTTGACAGAAACTGTTCTTTTTCAAGAACAGCTTTGCCAGAGTTATGGCTTGCCCAAGATCATCCAGCCAAGTGCAAGTGGAGGAGTGGGGAATCAAACCTGGTTCTCCCAGATTAGAGTCTGCACACTTAACCACTACACCAAACTGGCGCTCCAAAAAGTTGATCTGGCATGTAGTATCGCTGATGTTTTGTTGTTATATGTATATGTTCATACAGGGACTATTGAGAATGTACTAAGGCTACATTCAGATAGTACACATATAACCATGGTTGACAAAGAAGTTATGCAACTCAAGCTTGTTACTGGATTCACACATGTTTCTTCATCCTTGCTCCTGTCTTGAGGAGGATCATATTTGAAAATCTCTGATCTTCTTCGTGGTCTCTGTGCATCATACCTCTGGGTTATAGTGTGCCTGCGCCGACCCCGATCAGTATTTTGGAAAGCAAAAGGGATTTTTCGCACCCACTCCCCAGTCACGTGCTGGGCTCCACTGCGCATGACTAGGGGGAGGGCACAAGGATCCCGCCAGTTCTCTTCTGACCGCCGCACTGGTAGGACCTCTACGCCTCGGTCAGTAAAGTTTATTGGCTTTAGGCCTTCTTTCTCTTCTTACCTCAATTAGTTAAGGAAAGTGATTTAGTTAGTTAGTTTTTTCAGTTTGGACTATCTCCGCCTCCGCAGAGACACTCTCTCCCCCTCCCTCTGGCCTATGGCTGTGAGGTGGGGTTTCTTTAAATGGTGCTGGACTTGTGGAAGAAAAATTGCCCCCTCTGACGGACACTCTCTTTGTCTTCTGTGCCTCGGGGAATCGCACCGTGTTGACTCTTGCTCCCACTGTTCCAAGTTCTCCAAACAGACCAGGAAGAATCGGGCAGTGAGACTCGGTGTGGCGCTAATGGAAGCAGCACTGTCGCCGGTGGCGTCTTCCTCACAAGACATGTCTTAATGTCTCCAAACACTTGCTGGACTCCACAGCTAAGACCCTCACATCGTCAGTCGCTTTACATCGGCATGCATGGTTACGCTCTTTGGCCTTATAGCCAGATACCAAAACCGTTGTTGAAGATCTTCTCTTTGAAGGTGATGGCCTCTTCAGCTCCACCACAGACACTATGCTTCAAGAGCTGGACAAGATCACTGTAGTGTATGCTAACCACCACCGGAGGCCAGCAATCAGCCAGAGCTTGGCTCTGGAAGAACAATAGGGACTAGGCTCCTAGTCCCTCCACTGGCATTTCGCCCCAACTAATCCATCGACTCTGTTTAGGAGCTGGATTTGACTCAGATACTGTGATCTCCGGTATCAAGAGCCTTCATTGGGAATGAGGGACCCATTCCTAAACAGAGTCTTTGACTCCAGCTCCATTCCGTCATTCCCTACTCGTTTAACCCCCTACCTTTCAGCTTGGAGGCTCATCACGTCGGACCGCTGGGTCCTTTCCATCAGTGAATCAGGATACCTTATAGAGTTCTCCCACGTCCCTACAACTGCTCACGTTGTCATCATACCTCCTTCTGTTGTCTTCTTACAGGAGGTTCAATCCCTTCTCCAAAAAGATGCTATAGAGCCAGTACCATTAGCCCAACATCACACGGACTTCTACTCTCGTTACTTCAGGGTACCGAAAAAGGACGGAGGCCTCCGTCAATTCCCAGAAACGAAAGAGCTACTGCCTTTGACGCCAATCCACCAGATTCATTTTCTGAACCTTCAGACCTCTCCAGCTCTTCCAATTCCCAATCGGGCGAGGAAAGTCCACACCCACCATTGCAACCGTCCCCACCGCAACAGGTCGAGGACGATCTACCCATTTCCCCATCAGAGGATGTCAAATCTTATGGGGACTTTGTCAAATGTATGGCTGATAAATTGGCTTTGTCCACCACCCAGCCGCCACCGATTGTCATGGACATCAACATCGTCCATATGGACACCTCAGCATCGGTCACCCTCCCCATGACCTCGGTCCTCCTAAAAACAGCCAAGGATCCCTGGTCTCATCCTTCTTCCATCCCGGTTTCCAATAAAAGACTGGATCACATGTACAAGATCCAGACGTCGGGAGTTGAATTCCTCTTCACCCATCCTCCCTGCCACGAGAGTGCAGTTTATAGGAGCTATTCTGGACTCTGTCGTATGCAAAGGCTTCCTCCCTCCGCAGAGAGCAGAAGACATTGTTGATCTAGTGAATCGCTTATGCAATACGGGAATGGCCACTGTAAAGCAAGTCCAGCGGTTGGTGGGCTTGATGGCAGCTACCACCAATGTCATTGTCTGTGCCAGACTACACATGTGACCATTGCAGCTGTGGTTTTGTCAGGAGGTTCTGCCCACAGCGTCATCCCCAATCCCTCCATCTAGTCATCCCACAGCCTGTCCTGCACTCCCTACTCTGGTGGACGGACCCTGCGAATCTTCTAGCGGGAGCTCCATTCCACTCACCCAAGACTATGCTCACGATAACCACAGACGCGTCCCTTTGGGGATGGGGCACACATCTCAAAGGACTTTGTGTCGGGGCTTGTTGCGAATCCCAAGTAGCCCACCACCACATCAACTCCCTAGAACTGCTGGCAGTGCAGTACGCACTCAGGTCCTTTCGACACCTTGTGACTCGGCAGGTAATCACTGTCCTCAAGGACAACATCACGGCCCTCTGCCATATCAACAGACAGGGAGGCACGGTATCCAGGGGACTATGTCGGAAATATGGGAAGACTGTCTGTCGTGGAGCATATCCCTGAAAGCCGCCCATCTCCCAGGGACTCTGAACGTCTACGCAGACTTCCTGAGCGGGGTGGTGCATTGGATCACGAATGGGAGATCAACTGGCAATACCTCCAGTCGATCTTTCACCAATGGGGCCACCCAGAGATGGACGCGTTTGCTACACGCCACAACAGGAAATGTCATCTGTTCTGTTCAAGAGCGGGGATTGATCCCCTGTCTCTAGGCGATGGTCTCCTTGTCCCGTGGTCACGCATGTATGTTTTCCTCTTCTCTCCGATTCCACTAATCTCCAGAGTATTAGTCAAAATAATGCAGGAGAAACCTCTTTGCCTTTTAGTGACTCAATGGTGGCCCTGGCAACATTGGTTCCCCATTCTGTTCCATCTCTCCAAGTGCTCCTTCATACATTTTCCTCCAGTCGCAGATCTCCTCCTTGCAGGGAAGGGGCAGATTCTGCATCACAACATGCAGCTTCTTAAGCTCATGGCTTGGAGGATCCTCTTCTGAAGTTCAAAGACAGGATAGACCATGTCATACTGAACTGTCGTAAGCCATCCACTCGAGCTTCCTATGAAGGGAAGTGGAGAAAATTCTTGCCCCACCTTACGGCGTTCGGATTGCCAACACCCCCATCTGATCTGATGGCAATTTTTGGCTTTCTATTGTCCCGTTTGGACTTGGGCCTTACTTGTACCTCGTTGAAGGTCTATTTGGCCGCAATTTTGGCCAATCACCCACCAATTGATGGTTACTCCATTTTCTCCCACCCGCAGGCCAAAACGTTTCTTAAGAGCCTTACCCACCTTTTTTCTCCGTCGCATGGCCCTACACTGGCATGGAACCTGCCCATGGTGCTTACGGGACTTGCAGACAAGACTTTCGAGCTGATGGCTACTTGTAGCATGCAGCTCCTGTTGTGGAAGACAGCCTTTTTAATTGCAGTCACCTTTGCCAGGAGGATGAGTGAGCTGTCGGCACTCCATTGTGACCTCCCCCTTATTTGAGTTTCCGTCACAATGGCTTGTAGCTTGCATCTCTTGTCATGGAAGATAGCCTTTTTAATTGCAGTCACCTCCACCAGGAGGATGAGCAAACTGTCGGCGCTCCATTGTGACCCCCCATATTTGAGTTTCCGTCATAATGGGGTCACGTTGGCTCCAGATGTTTCTTTTTTACCGAAAGTTGTTTCTGAGTTTCACTTACAAGCGGACATTGTCCTCCCAGCGTTCTTCCCATCCCCTTCAAACGAGGAAGAACGTCAGCTTCACTCGCTGGATGTCAAAAAAGCGCTACTTTTTTACCTGAGTTGAACGAGGCCCCTTAGAAAGTCACAGGCCTTGTTCGTCTCTTATGCTTTACCCTCCCAAGGGAAGAAGCTGTCGTCCCAACGCCTATCCAAATGGATTGTGGAGACTATTAAACTGTGCTACACGTTAGCAAAGAAGTCACTTCTGGGGTTGCTAAGGGCACATTCCACCCGGGCAGTGGCCACATCCACAGCCTTCCTGCGAAGTGCGTCACTAGAAGATATCGGCAATGCAGCGACCTGAGCCACGTCTCACACGTATGTGAAGCACTACACCCTTGATGTGTGCATTCACCAGCGTTCAGCAGTAGGTCAGTCAGTGTTGCAGGCGGCGCAGAATTAGGACCTCAGCTCCCTCCTCCAGGTAGGCATGTATTGCTTGCTAGTCTCCCAGAGGTGTGATGAACAGAGACCACGAAAAAGATAAACAGGTTGCTTACCTGTAACTGATGATCTTTGAGTGGTCATCTGTGCATTCACACCACCCGCCCTCCTTCCCCTCTGTTTTCGGTCCTTTCCTTTCTTTGGAGTTTGAGGGCAGCGGTCAGAAGGAACTGGCAGGATCCTTGTGCCCTCCCCCTAGTCATGCGCAGTGGAGCCCGGCATGTGACTGGGAAGCGGGTGCCAAAAATCCCTTTTGCTTTCCAAAATACCAATCGAGGTCGGCGCAGGTGCACTATAACCCAGAGGTGTGAATGCACAGATGACCACTCGAAGATCATCAGTTACAGGTAAGCAACCTGTTTTTTGCTCACGACATATGAGAGCAAATGTGAAGATTAGCCTAGGTTAGGTTTCCCAAACTAACTGGGATTTTAAACCAGAATTTTATCCAGAATTAGAATCCCAGGGAGTGGGGGAGGCTTGTTTTCATAAATCATGGGTAAAAAGTTCTTAACTGTGATTTTCTGCATGAGGTGTGAGGCACAGGCACAATGCCAATGACAAGCTGGATCTGTGCATATTTAACTGCAATTAGCTGTGATGTTTCAATGCAACCTAAGTATTATGTTTGTTAACAGTTATGGTTTTGGATCTCTTTCGGTTATATATGGGATGCTTGCATAAACTAGCCTGCTTATGGCTACTTACCCATCAACATAAACAGGAGTGCTTTCTTATAGTATGCTGTGAATTAAAAGATTATTCCCACCCCTAGTGGTTAGAGTGTCGGACTAGGATCTGAGAAACCCAGGTTCAAATCCTTACTCTTACTGGGTGACTTTGGGCTAATCACACACTCAGACCAAACTACCTCACAGGGTTGTTGTGAGGATGAAATGGAAGAGAGGAGAAATAAGTAAGCCACTTTCTTTTCCTACTGCTGTCAAGTCGTAGCCAACTTATGGTGACATGTACAATTGCTAGCATAGTTCCTCTTCAATAAGTTCCTCTTCAATAAGTAAAAATTAAAATCAGACACATTTATATCCATCATGCAACAGTATTCACTTGATTAGGAGACAGCCAGAGGTCGTTTGGGGGGGAACGCAGGGGATTGCCGTTCCCCCGGGGTGAGGTGCGGGGGGCGGGGCACACGACGAAGCCCCGCCCCCTGCTTCCTTCCACCCGAGACGCCAAGAGGGCGAAGCGCCGCCGTGGCCATTGCTGCTTTCACCGCGCAGGAGACAGGCAGCAGGGGCTCTCCGTGACCCGCGTCCCTCACTCCTCTGCCGCGTGCCCCCTCTCGCCACCCGCCCTCTCCGCACTGGCTATTCCGGGCGGGCTTTTCTGAGCCGGAGGATTCCCACTAGCGTCGTCATCCTCCTCCTAGGGACGGCGGTGGAATTCACTCGAGGACGTGGGAAGGGAAAGGCGGGGAGCGAGCTGGCCTGTGCGGGGCTGAAAGCCCTTTGCCAGCTGCAGCCCTGGCCGGACACCCTGACCTAGCACGAAGCCTCGTGACACCCAGCGAGGAAAAAGACTCTCCGCCCCGGCCCTCTGGAGGATCGTGCCACGCAGGTGGTCGTGACAGGGGGGAAGCCGCTCTCACGCCCAGTCTCGACAACCCCCACCGCCTCCGTGGCAGCGGCGTGTCCTGGAAGGGCGCAGGGAGGGAAACCTCCCGCGCTGTAGTGCCGCATGCGGACTTCATCCCGCCAGTCTGGGCTTTGCACGCCTTGAGGAAGACGTTTGCGCTTCCATGAGGGTGATTGATGCCCATTCTTCCCGAGTGGCTGGCGGCGCTTCAGGCAAATGAACGCTGCTTGCTGGCCGCCCAGCTGCGGCTTCTCCGTATAGACTTCTGGACTCGTCCTCCCCGGCTAACCCGCGAGAGTCTCTGGAGGGCTCCGGGATGAAAGTGGGCGTCGCTGGGAACCGCAGATCGTCGGGGCGGGGCGGCATTTGGGGCTGCCGCGGCTGGATCCGTTGGTTGCTGGTGTGGATTTTGGCTTCCGTTGACCTACGGAACCGTGCTTTAAATGGCAGTGGATCGGAGCAGGTGGGGCAGTGCTCCTGCCAGGAAGTCACTGGGGGGGGAATAACAGAGCCCCAACCTAAGTAAGTTTACAGGGTGTCACGCTCCGGGTCGACCCCGGGTCCTGAGAAGCCGGTCGCCGTATTTGAAAGGAGGATTTCTAAAGGAAACAAGCACCTCAGATGCGAAAGGGCAGGGTGTTGTGCCACACTCCTAG
This sequence comes from Gekko japonicus, assembly GCF_001447785.1. Lineage (NCBI taxonomy): Eukaryota > Metazoa > Chordata > Lepidosauria > Squamata > Gekkonidae > Gekko > Gekko japonicus. Next base: position 141,866 of record NW_015163099.1, on the reverse strand, counting down.
TCCTTTCTCAAAGTAATCGCTCTTTCACTTTCTCTCTCTCACAGCTCTGCGGTCATCTCCGAAATCCTCCCCGGTGTTTTCCGTTTCCTTTCTTTTATCCCCCTCTCTTCTCGTTCAGCCCCTCCCTTCAGAGCCCACAGGTTCTTCCATCTGTCGCGCCCTGTGCTCCCCAATCCATCTCGGTTTCCCGTTCATGCCCCGCCCTCGTTCACATCCCCGTAGTGATGTGCCTGCAGGGGAGTGCTCATTTCCGCCCGGGACACCGAACCTATCACTCAGTGTCTCTTCCCTTCTAGAGGTCCCCGGTAAGGTAGGGGGTCTTCCATTCCCCCCTAGCTTTCACCCGTGCTCGCCCCTGTGTGCCCCAAGGATTGATGTCTGTACTGGACTGCTCCCTCCCTTCTGAATTCCCCCGGTGCCTCGACATGTGGCCATGCGCTTCTACAGGTTTGGGGCTGTGCGCCTCTACCGGCCCTCTGAACAGTGTTGTAGAGCTCGGCGCGGACTGCGCCAGTCCCGCCGCAGCGGAGCAAGGTGGGTTGGGTTTTGCTTCCAAGAAACTGTGCATCGGGGCTGCTGCACTTTGCCCACCTAAGTGTTAGAAGCACTTCATAAACCTTAGCTTGATGAATCGCACAACAGTCCTGTAAAGTAGGCCGCATTAATGGAAGAAGGTGATAGATTGATTGTGTCTGGCCTAAGTAAGTGAATTTGTGGTGGTGAAGAGATTTAAACTTGGGGGGGGGGGAGAAGCTTGGCTCTTGGTGCTAACTGCTGTGCCACTGAGCATAGATTGTCTCATCTGACAATTGAATAGCTTTAAGTTTTGTGGGCAGCATGTACTTTCTGGATATATGCATGGTGGTGCATTGAATGGCAGCTTCCCACTTCTTGTATACAAAATGCATGCATTGACTGCCTCTCATGGCAGTCTACATTAAGGGATCACACAACTTCCTGCAGAGAGGTGATGACCCGTGTAGGAAAATTTTCCTAGGGTGACTTTGGGCTAATCCCACACTCAGACCAAACTACCTCACAGGGTTGTTGTGAGGATGAAATGGAAGAGAGGAGAAATAAGTAAGCCACTTTCTTTTCCCACTGCTGTCAAGTCGTAGCCAACTTACGGTGACATGTACAATTGCTAGCATAGTTCCTCTTCAATAAGTTCCTCTTCAATAAGTAAAAATTAAAATCAGACACATTTATATCCATCATGCAACAGTATTCACTTGATTAGGAGACAGCATCAATAACATGTGGCCTTCTATTGTCTTAGTTAACATAGAAATTATAACTTCTCTAAGATAAATGCATAACAGTTACTGAAAGCTACATATGATTAGTTCATTTTATTACAGAAGACTTCAAAAAGTGATGAAATAGTGGGTGAATGTGAAAAATCTCTTTTGTTTCCACAGTACAAGAAAAAATCGTTTAGAAGCCAATAGTATAATTTCTTTCTTTCTTTCTTTCTTTCTTTCTTTCTTTCTTTCTTTCTTTCTTTCTTTCTTTCTTTCTTTCTTTTGCTTTGCTATACTTGTGATCATTGGCAGTTGTAATAAATTCTGCATTATAGCTTTAAATCAGCTCTTATCTTTATAAATATACCACTGAAAATAATTTCTTAAACCACTGGATTTGGCAAGGAAATTATATTGCATTATATTTTTGGTGGAAGTATAATGTATAAATGACAGTTTTGAAATTTCACTAGAAGCTGGGAGTTGAAAACATTTTTTTTCATAATTGGTGATTTCAGGAAGGCTATTTATAAATAACAGCTATAGGGTTTGAGGCAAGAATGTATTTGTATGCATAGTGTTTGTATGCAGCAATCCTAAACAGAGTTACACTTTCTCAGTGGGCTTAGAAGGATGTAACTGTTTAGGACTGAACTGATAGTATTTAAATAGCCCTATGCTGACCATCTAGTGGTATACTATTTTAAAATTTAAATTGGACATTTAATAATAGCACAACTAAGGAAAAAAGGCCATGATGATCATGTTGTAGCTTGGTTATAGAACCTCTTAGCAAAGCCATTTATTAAGGATATATTATGTTTATTAGCAATTTTGTTTGCATTATTGCATTTGTCCACAAAACTGCCACATGAGTTAGGTTATTAATGTTCTCATTTTATAGATAGGAGATAAAGTTTGAATTATACAGATATTCCCTGACAATCCCAAGTTTGTTCATTTGGCTGCAGTGGTTATTGGTGCTGGCATCTGCTTTCCACTGCTTGAGAAGGCAGGGAACTTTCCTGGGCAGGTACACTGTTCGTTTCAAACCAGGATATGACAGGAATAGGGATGTGTGGATCCCTTTGTATGCTGTCTGTGTCAGCCTTTGTGTTATGGCCATTTTTGTTCCTGGTCAACCCAATTAATTTGTTTCTTTTATGGTACCTTAATGGCACACGATGGAAGATCAGGGATCAGAAGAATATATGAAAATTACTGTACTGTAGTTATATGTCAAGCAGTGTAAGTATGTATAGTCCATGTTTTCACCTTTTGTGATGTCTCTAGAATAGGAGTAGTTTATTCTAAGCCCTGAGATAAATCATTTCTCTGGCAGACTGAAGAAGTCAGAAGTAAGTGGCTGATGCTAGCTTGACTTTGTACATCGCCTGTACATAGAGTGTTCCACCATCTAGCAGAGCCAGGAAAATATTAAGCTGAGTTGTTTATAGCCTCTAGGCATGCTATTGTAATATCAGCATGAGCAGTACTATTGCAGAACAATGTCTGTGACTGGTCTGCTTGTGAAGTTAAGAAGTCAGCATGTTCCACATAGTAGACTTGTATTTCTTTACCCCCAATGGATTAGCTTCACACACTGTTCAAGTTATTGCTCATGATACCTCAGTAGCCATACTATTGAACAGCTCACACTGTTATTTCTCATGATACCTCAGTAGCCATACTATTGAGCCCTATAGCTCAATAATGTCAACTCAGAGTTGCAGTTACTGTTCAGGGTCTTAGGCAATGGATGTTTGTTTTTTAACACCTGAGATCCTTTAACTGGAGATGCTGGGGCTTCTTGTTTTGGAAGTATCTGCTCATCCGCTGAACGGCACCGCTCCCCTTTCCTGCACCTCCACCCCACAGTGCTAAAATTCTAGCACTGATAATCTACTAAATGGACAGGGCACATCAACTACTGTATAATACTGATTAGGAGAGAAATGGCTGTTAGGACTGGCAAATATCTTCTGCTTCATCCACGGGACAAGAACAACCATGAAACCCCCATAGAAATTGCTTGTACTCTCTCTATCCCTCTCTTTCTCTCAAAGGTCTCTTTTATGTGCTGTAGCTTCCCAAGGCTGCTGTGGGTAAACAAGTAGAATAGCATTATGCTCCAGAATATTTTTAAGCGGGTACATACTTCATCCAGAATTATGATTCATTTAGAAAGCTGTAATGATTGATGTCCAGTTTCCAAACCATCATTTTGGAGACTGTAGCTATAGACAGCATCTTTATTGTCCCCAGAAGGAAGGTTTTTTTGTCACATAATGAAAATATATTTAGAGTTGCCTCTTGTGAAGAAATGAAGCATATTAATCAAATATTCAATAAAATGTTATCGGTGTTCCATGGGATACTTACTGCTGTTATCTTTTACCACAGTAACATCATTTCCCCATATGCAGTGTGACATTTCTGTGTCCCAGTGGTACCATAACCCTTTACATTCATTGCATGAACTCTGGAATACATATTATTATAACATAAAAGGCCACAATCCAAAAGAGCTAGACCATGCACAGTGGTGAATTATTTTGCAGTTGTTGCTCTAACTGTATAGACCTATTCCACTGTTTAGCTTACAAACCCATTCTCACAGCTGTGTTCTGTTCTCTCTCCCCGTCCACACTTGCCAAACTGTTAAATACTGGGTTCCATGGATGGTCTGACCCCAAGCATAGTTATCAGCTCTGCTTTATTGGTGATTTAGCAAGAACAAGACAAAGACAAAGTGCCAGGACAACAGGCCTGTTAAATAGCATGCAACTTCACCCACTTCCCAAACAACTACCAAGGACAGGCCATTATCAGAACCATTACTTCCCCATTGGCCACCTCCAGAGTCCTGGTGGGCTTTTGTTCTAGAGCTCCAAGCTTAGCTAGTCTCTAGTAGAAACAGTCCTGGAATGTCCCAGTCCCAATACATAAAACAAACAGTGCTTGACTGACAGGTGCAAGAACTCAAGCTGATCTGAAACTGACTGACCAATGGTGCAATCCTTTGCAAAGTTACTCCAGTCTAAGCCATACAAGCTTGCACAGTCAGGAGTCCTTCCAGTGAATGTCAGCTACCTGTGATTAATCAGGGGGAGGGACAATCACTCTGCAGATGGTCGCAACTACTTATTAGAAGTACTATGTATGTCATATGGTTAAACCATAGTATTGAAAGGGAATGTTGAACTGTGTCCAAGAGGAAAGAGGAAAAAAGAGAAGACAAATGGAAATATTTTTTAAAAGTAGAAGAAGAAAATGAGATTTAGTGAGCATAAAAGAAGAATAGAGGGAAATAGAGGTATTTGGATCTAAGAAGAAAGTTTTAAGGAACAAGATCATTCTGTAGAAGAAGCGGGAGGTAGCAGTCAAATCTGATACAGAGCAGCAAGTATCAGACCTACATCCTGTTCTCTTTAGCAACCTAGTTACCGGGACCAATGGTGAAGTCACCAGTGACATCAGGGTATCTTGAGCTTTGTAGCCCAATCTAATGTGACCAAGAGGCTCAAAACCACTCCCACAATTTAGATACAAGATCAGAGCTCAAACTATATTTTACAGGTTTGAAAACATCAATGTATATGTATATGTATATCTATAATTATGCTGATATTTTGTACACAAAGATACAGAAAGCCAAGAATCTCTGGTTAAAACTGAGACCTAAAAATCCATCCTAGTGTCTTGGATCGGGGGTTTCTTCCTCCCCAGGCACCCACTCCTCTTACTTCCATAGTTGCACTTCTTTCTGCACATGTGAAGTGACATTAACATTTTTTCACTGCCTTCACCCTACCTAAGATAAGCAAGGACCATAAAAGTCAAATAATTCATCCATTGTATGTTTAATAAGTGGACAAACATTACAGCTTTTATTACTTCATTAATAATTGCATACAATGACTACTGTAGGTTAAGTGTACATATGATGAACAACTAAGAGTTGAAAGAGTGCTTTGTAGTAAACACTAGGTTCATGAAGGCTCTATGTCCATAAAACATTTAATTAATGAAACTCAAATGTGAATAAAAACAATTTGTCCTGATTTACTCACTCCCTTCATTTGCAAGCAGCTGCTTAATGTTCTTCTTAAAAACACAGCTTGATTCCTTCAGCATTAACAAGCTATTATTGTGAGTTATGCCCTTCTTTCATTGCATAAATTCCCTCAAAGTGTATTTAGAGAAGTTTATAAAATGCAAGGTTAACGTTGTCCTATCATATGTTGCAAAGTTTTTAACAATGGCAGTTTTTGATGAAAGGCCATTATGCCTTGTTCTAATAAATTTGGTATCAGTTGCTTGTTTACCTTTTGTTGGTCTCCCCCCCCCATAAGAACTTGATCCCCAACTGAAGACGTTAATGAACAGTGTAAAGAGAGTTTAGTAAAGATAATTGATACTGGGGAAATGGTTTAGGTCTTTAACCTTGCACTCACTCATTCTTGATATTGCCCAAACTAATAGAACTGTAATGCTGGATAATCTTTGATGAGCTTAGCAAACTGTCAAGAGTGAAGAAAATCCTCCTTGTCGAATCGTCTTTCCGAGGCTAGTATTAACCACCCAGCCAGCTGTATGTTTACACAGATACATTGAATGTGTCACTTACATACTTTTATTTGATACTTGGCTTGCCCATTCTGCAGAGACATTTTACTTTTTCAGAAACAAAGTTTTGTATTATGTAAGCACCTCTGCACTCTAAACTGAGTTCAGTCCTGCTAATTCTGGAAGGGAGAAATTTTTGTGACCTCCCCAGTGCCATAAATTCTGAACATTTGTTTTATGGAACAGGATGCACATACCGCTGTGGTCCTTGGCACGGTGTCCATGGGTAATTTGGTGCTCACTTAGGTGTTTCCTGGTGCCTATGAGAGCCCTGATGTACTGCCTCATACAGTTGAATCCTCAGTTGTTAATAAATCAGTATGAGGAAGTCAAATTATTTGATGCACTGGTAGAAATGCCTGTGTTAATATTGTTTTAGGTTGATCGTCAATCCCAATTCATTCAAGGTTATCGGGTCATATATCGCCAGACATCAGGCCTGTCCTCTCCAACTGCATGGCAGACCCTGGAAGTCAAAGTTCCCACTGAGCGCAGTGCTGTCCTTGTGAACTTGAAAAAAGGAGTTACATATGAAATTAAAGTTCGGCCTTATTTCAATGAGTTCCAAGGAATGGACAGTGAAGCAAAATCTGCCCGAACCACTGAAGAAGGTAAGTCCAACTATATTTAGACATCGAGATAAGCTGCAAATAAACTCTCATTGGTTTTATTTTCAGCTGTGTTTGTGCTTGGCTCTGACACCTCCCACATCTCTCCTCTTATGCACAATTCAGTACAAAGCTTCCCAGTATGGTCAAGTTCCAATTCACCACATCATCTGAATGCAGGCACCTCAGTGAACTAGAGGTTGTTTACTGCACACAAACTGGGATTCTAAATTGGAATTAAACTAAAGTTAAATTCCTAGAGCAGAGTAAACAGACATACAGAACAACAAGATCTGGGAGTCATGCTGGGTGCTCAGGAAAAGCTTAGTGATACAAGAGACAGATTCCATGTTTGAGTTTTACTAGGAAGAACTGAAGATCAACAGCTGTTGTAACGTTACAGCTACATTTGGAATACTATGTACAGTTTAGTTTGCCTCATATCAAAAGGGATGTGATACAGCTAAGCAAGATTTGGAAGAGAAAAGACAAAGATGATCAAAGGTTTGGAGTACCTTACATTTAGAAAGGCTAAAGCTTTGGGGACATCTTAATTCAGGGAAAAGATGACTACCAGATGTAGGGGGACAGACCTAACAGGTTTATAAAATTATGAATGAAGAGAAGAAAATTAATAAAAGGAAATTTGTCTCATTTTACATTATGTTAGAAATCAGAATTACCATAATAATTGATAGGTGAAGGAAGAAGTAGGATAAACAGAAGAAAGTAATCAACTTGTATAATTCATTGTCCAAAGATGTAGTAATGACTGCAGCAGTTAAATGGAAACACCATACTCAGCAAAGGTGTTCTTCCAGACATTTGTTGGTGGGATATGACAATGAGGGAAGTCTGTTTTCTTTGTGTCCTTGTGAAACATCTTTCTGGTTCTTATGAGAAATGATGCTGGACTAGATGGACGATTAGTCTGATATAGCTATGCTGCACTTGGTTTCTGTATTCTGCACAAAAATGGTCAAATTAGACAAGATTTCACCTAACAATTAGACAACACATTCATCCGGCAGAGCAGAAACATTTGCTTATGCATCTTTTTGCTTATGTAGCTATTTAATCTGTTTTTCTTTATGTAAAATCAAGAGCTGCTAAATAAGAGAGGGAAGTAAAAAAGTACCTCTATTTTTCTGTTCTAATTATGTGAGGTTCTTAAGGAATGAGTGAAATTTTCACTGAAAACTACTCTCTCCCTGTAGAATCTGTCAGGTAACCTCCTATGATAAAGGCTACTTCTTGTAGAGTAACTTTAAAAACAGCAGCTATTTTTCCTGCCTACAGTTATGTTAAACTCACAACACATATGCCATTGTGTAGATTAATGTAACCTTCAGACACTCTGCATGTTGTTGTCTCCTTCAGCACAGCAAAAGACTACAACAAATTGTACTGTCAACAGTTAAATGTCAGGTGCTGTGTAAAAAAACAGCACCCCCCCCCTGTAAAGTATATATCTGCTTGAGTAGAAAACTATTTATAGGCTAGTTAGGTGGAAAAAATATTGCATTCACAAGGTGTCATTCTATGAACATTTTCTTCAGATATTGAATTATCTTTGTGATTATTATGGCTTTATTCATTTGTAGACATAATCCCAAATAGATTTTTGAATATTAACTTTTCAGAGAAAAACAGGACAATATTTTTAAAAGTATCATATTTTATGCATTGCTGCATGATTCTTTTTCTGGAAAAAATAATGTTTCTAATAGGAATAAAATCTTTTAGAAATAATTTGCAAGTATGATATGAATTTTGTACTTTTCAGTGTTAGAATATTTATTTCTAGTAAAGGGAAAAACTTAAAATAAGTATATAGTTTTTCAGTGAATTGAATTTTAGAAGAAATATTTCTTCTGAGGGCTAACCCTAAAAATCTATTTTACCACAAGTTTCTCTCCCCCGCCCCCCAAAGTCTAAACATTTGTCACAATTCAGCATCCATTCATCTCCTACATCTTTGGCCTTGTGAAAGTAACAAATTGAATTCTGTTTGGTTGTGTCTGGAAAAGATGAGCAGCGATTTGGGTGCTTTAATATCTGTGGGAAGTAGCTGAGCACTGGAATAATTGACCTGTCAAGAATCAGGCATGGTGTTCTCCACAAGTCAGCAGCAAGGGAAATGAGAAAATGGTTTTAAAATGTTATTTTTCAGTGTGGTCCATTTAATAACTGCAACACTGTCAGAGAAGTGGTTTAATTTATATTATGGTGTCAGCTTTTAAAGTAGTACTATTGAACATGAGCAGATAGAGTAGTTAAATTATATAGAACTATATATGCATATATATAGAATTATATATGCATATACATATAAAATGGCCATATTGTTTACAAAAAAACCCAAATTCTCAACTCCACATTACAGTATATGCAACAGTTCTCTTAAATACTGAACAATTACTTCCAATTTCTTGGAGAGGCCAACAGGAAGAATGCATGACTTTTTCCCAACTCCAAATGTCCCTCTAGTTGAAGATTCATTAATTTTTTGTATAGTTGCATGATGTTGCAAACCTAGCTGTATTTACTAGAAAGAAGAAGATGGATAGACAGATTCTATAATAATTGTGAATACGATGTTCTGGCTTTTTTAGCTTGATAAAACTTACATGCTAGAGCCTGGCCAGTTTGCAGAATTTCTGTTTCTTTCTGTTTCATTAGCCATAATTTAGAGATTCTTTTAGTTTGTACATGAATACCACTGCATTTTCCTTTTCTCTTAAAATTTCTCGCCAGTGTATGGAAACTATTGCTAATGGAACAAAGGCAAAAGTTGTGATGTTGCATAACAGTAGTCAAGCAGTTATCTGTGCTGTGAACTGTCTTCCTCTAGTGCCTTTGGAAAGTTTTTGTATATGCTTTTCACTATAAATTTTCAAAGTATATACAGCAGTACAAGAATACAAATTATAAAGCAAACACTAAAAGAAAACTCAATAAAATACACAAACAAACCAGCAGATCTAAAATCAAACACAGGTTTGACCCTTAAAAGCATGGCAGAACAAGAAAGTTTTTTAAATATATATATATTTATTGGTTTTTAAACATGAAAAAGGACATGATGACATATACACAGAGAGACATGTTCATCTTGAACTCTCCAACATATTCTAACAGAACATAACATGATAAATTCAACTTAATTTTGTTTTCTCAACCATATACCACAAATTTCTGAATCTTTCGAATAAATTCATTCAATTAGACTGACTTCCATATAGTTAATTTTGCAAATATATATATTTTCCATTTAAGATATGGCTATTACCTTCTATTACACTTAAACCATCTACTTATTATTTGACCTCAAAAAACCTTAAACAAAGAAATTTATTTTACCAAAAATGATACCTAACGTATCAAATCTCCTCATGAGTTTTAGTCATTCTTGCTTTCTACTCTTACTATTTACTTCTATTATAATTTTCTAAGTTCTGAAATGAAAACCAACACCAACACCAATTTGCCTGTATATAGTTTTTTCTAACAAAAACATTCAGTTAATCTAATTTTCAATTAATTAATGCTACAAATATTTATTTTCCTATAAATATTTATTTTCCTATAACGTATGGTAGTTAGATTTAACAAATAACCTTCTTTATGGCACTACCGAAAATTATACTTACTACTTTACCAAGAACGGCACCTATTCTTGTATAGCAATCACATAGCAGGTATCCTGTCACCTCATCTTTCATTATTTCTTATTTTGCAACCCGTCAACTGTTTAAACTAATATAACTAGTACATTTCTTAGCATCCAACTCAAATTTGCTTACGTTCAGTATTAAACAATATCCATATAAAAATTAAATAAGCCATCAAGTAACATTTGATATGTTTCCCAACTGTTCATCATTACTCACAGACATTAAGAAAAACGTTATCCAAAATTCCAACTTAAAATAAAGCTGCATCATAATTCCTTATTTCATTTCTTATTTTGCAGCCTAACATCTGTTTAAACTAATATAACTAGCATAATTATTTGAATCTAACTCAAATTTACTTACATTCAGTATTAAACAATATCCATATGGAAATTAAATAAACCAACAAATAACACTGATATGTTTCCCAACCATTCATCATTATTCACAGACATTAAGAAAAACATGATCCAAAGTTCAAATCGTATTGCATTATTCTTTTCTTTATTTTCTATAGCTTCTTTTTTGCCAGAACCATATTTAAGTGTCTTAGTTCTTTGTAAATATAAAGTTACTTTTTCAACTCTTGCCATTTTACTTCCAGCATGCTTCTAGAATATGTCTTTCCAATAGCTTTTTTCTTTTCTTAGCTCTGGTGTGTTTGATATTTTTCCTTGTATGTTTCCGCATTTTCCATTTAGCCAATTTGGTCAGCTTGTTACGTGGTGAGTTTTGGTAGCCTCCTTTTATTATTTCTAACTCTAAATTGTTCCTTGTTGGTTTCTTTGTACTGTCCACTTGATTTATTTGGTTCTCAAATCCTGTTGTAGGTAGAGTCACTATATCTTGTGGTACGTTTTCTTGATTACATTCTGTTTTTTTTATCAATACCTTGCTGAGGTAGCAAAAGCTCTTCCTCGTCCTTCCCATTTAAACAGGAACTCAGTGGTTTCTCCCTGAGATTCTCACACGTCGCATTAACTGCTTGTTTATTCTCCTCACATAAGAATTTTTTAAACTGTTCATAGGTGAGTTGCAAGATTTGTATATTTTCCCATTCATCCGTTTCCTCTATTTCAAATGCCATTTTTTAAAAAAAAAATTGCTATACACCCTGCTAGCAGCTTTTACACAGTTTTTTCTCCCCGCTTCTCTTCCCGGCTGCTCTTTCAATACTGGGAGTCATTCGAAGGAGGTTTTAAGTCATTATGTGTGTTGAACTGTTTTGAGCTGAGATCTGCATGTGACTACTAGTGGTGTTCTGTTATTGTCTCTTTTGGGCCTATCTTGCAACAGGTTTTCTCTGGCTTTGTTGAACCCCCCAGGGCTTAACAGAGATATCAGCTTCTTATCTCACTACACATGCTAAGTCACCTAGTTCTCGCTTATACCCAGAATTAAACTTTGTTGGTTTTAAAGGTGCCACTGGATGAACTTAGTTCTCACTTCTGTTGTTAACTCTTTTATTATCTGTATGCTAATTTGCTGCTATGCATAGATCTTTTCAAATGCATTATTCTGATCTTAGCTGTATTTATTGTTCAGTTATCTTGACTCTAACTAGCCCTTTCTGGCAACTAACCCCTATACTACTTATATGTAACATTTGAGGAAATATGTTTCAATGTATCTAAGAAGTGTGCATCTTCTTTTTTTTTTAATAATAATATTTTTATTGATTTTCCAAAAATAAACAAACAACCAAACAAATACAAACATATACACCCACCACCCACATCACCACCACCAACATACACCACTTCAAAAGCTGTTGATCCATAGTTTCCCATAACACCTCAATCATAGTTATGCTTAGTTCTAATCTTATATTCCTTATTTCTCTATATAACTCAAACTTCATTTGTTTGTTTCCAGCTAGCTTACTCTTGCTCTGCTAAACATTAAATGTTCCCATCTACTTATCATTGCTTAACCAGGAATTAATTTGCTGAAATTAATACACACAATTTACATTGTTAATACAAAACATAGTATGTTTGATCTCTTCCCATCCCTCTTAAATTAAATCTGTTGTACATATATACGAATCCAAAGTTGGCTCAAATTAACTATAAAATAATTATATTGTCTCTCTTTCTGTCTTCATAGGACACCTCTAAATGTAACGCTTCAGAAAGAATAGTATTGCAGTTCAATCTCTGCATGTAGGGCTTACTTCAGCCTCTATTACTCTTCTCATAGAAACTAACTCCTTTTCAGCTAAGTCTGCCCATCCTATCATAACCACCAATTTACTGCTAGCCACAGGTCTGTAAGAATCCTTTGCCTTCACCTTGTGTACCATTTCTTTTTTATTCTGATTCTGCCTTTTTTCTTTCAAATGTCTTGCAGTTTTATATTCTTTTAAGCTGATTTCCCAGTTCACTTCCCAGTATTGTTTTGTATCCAAATTCCGCCTTTTAATGTTGCAGTCTTTGACCTTCTTCGGTACCTTCATCAGATTTTTCCTCCACTTTATTTTCTCTTTTTTCTGTCTTTTCCTCCGGTGAAGTTTTAATAGTCTTTCCCCCCCGAGGTTTGATTTCAAAAGTGTCTTCTTCTTCGGACGATACACCATTAAATTCAAGTCTTTAGGCTCAGGTTCAATGAATAGACATAGAGTGGTAGGCAAATCACCTTCTTGTTTAATTTCTTGTGACTCCTCCTGCTCCTGTGTCTCCTTTAACTGTTCAAAAATGCAGTCTCCCTCCTCATATATGCCTCGTTTATCACCAAAAACCTTGTCCCAGACCTTTTCAAGCGATTTCTCTAGTTCTTCCTTCAGGGATTTTTTGAAATTCCTTCTTCATGATATGGGATCATGCGAGGGAAAAAAGAAAAAACGGAAAAAAAATACAGACGAGAAAAAAAAAGCTTTAAAAGTGGTTCGGTCGCCTCTGTGAGCACGTTTCCGCGCTCCTCCTCCTCGTCCTCTGCTTCAGGGCGGCCGGCAACACCCCCCGCGATTTGGAGTCAGCGGGGGGGGGGCCCGGCAAGCCCCCTACAACTTCCCCCCCTCCAGGAGTGGAAGCGGAGCCCTGCCGCCGAAACGGAAGAGCCCCAAAAGGACGTGGGGAGCCGGTCGGTTCGGAGCCCGTCCGAAACCCGACCGTGCCGAAGCGCCATAAAACCGCCGAGCTCAGAAGTGTGCATCTTCAAATGCTAAGTCTCTCAATTTTTGCTTATACCCCAAATTGAATTTTGTTGGTCTTGGAGGTGCCTCTGGACTCAAACTCAGTTCTCACAACTGTTGGTTAACTCTTGTATTTGTATGCTAATTTACTACTATTCACAGATCTCACCAACTGCTTTAATCCAATCACAGCTATAATTTCCCAGTTAATTATGCATCTTGACTGTAACTAGCTCTTCCTGGCAACTACCCCCATCACTACCTATATGTAATGGTTGAGCATGTCTTGTTTCACTGTATCCGAAGAAGTGTGCATGCATATGAGAGCTTATACCTTGAATAAAACTTTGTTGGTCTTAAAAGTGCCACTGAACTCAGACTTTGTTTTGGAGGTATGAATGTGTAATAAAGGTTTTTTCCCCCAATTTTTCAATCTCTTGTTTGATATAGCTCCAAGTGCCCCTCCACAGTCTGTTACAGTTTTGACAGTTGGGAATCACAACAGCACCAGTATCAGCATTTCCTGGGATCCTCCTCCTCCAGATCATCAAAATGGGATAATTCAAGAATACAAGGTAGGAATGAAATGCAGCATAAGAAAGAAGTATTTAAATTAAATAATGCTAGAGAGACATGTGGAGAACCACAGCCAATGAGCTTGTATGACAGAACAAGCATCCTCTGTTGTCTCCGACATATGTCTTAGCTCAAGATCATCCATTTTTGCTAGTTTTTACAATATGTAATAAACATCTATATACTAGCTAGTATAAGGTTATGAACATGGTATGCTCTTTTATTGGAGGAAAAAGAAACCTGCTTGCTATCATGGAAAAGTGTGAGACTTCTGATGATTCTCGGTTTCATTTTTGATGTTACAAATTCATTGTCATTGAAATCGTCCAAGTCACAGGAGGATTTTTAGCTTCCCTTTGAGCTGTATTTCTGTTCTAAAAAGAAGCAATTCCCTGTAGGCACACACAGGAGTTCATATTCATGCAGTGACGCTTTAAACTTTTTTTCCTAGCAGCTTCTCTTTTGCTGTGTTGCCACCTTCTTTTGAAATTCGTCCCAGTTTAAAGGGACCTTGTGATCACTCTCAGCCTTTGACATTTTTGTACCTGAAGCAAAAAGTTAAATGACACCATCAACCCTTATTACCCTGCCTAAGACTCAACCTCACTGTTTTTAACTATATACAGAAAGTGACAATAATAGAAGTAGAGAAATGGCATACACTTTATAATCTGTTGCCTGAAGCAGCTATGCAGTATTGCTTCATGGTAAAACTGGCCCTGCTTCAGTTGAGGGCAGGCAAACATATATTATAAAAACAAACTCTAAAGGCTCCACTGGGCATACAGAGAAATTTGAAAATGTCACAGGCTATGGCCAAAGTAGAACTCAACATCTTTGTCTCCAGTCATAAACTACACATTTAGAAATCCTCCTTACAGTGGTTATTGTAGCTTTCTAAAGGTTTCCTATTTCTACAGATTAGTATGTCACAAGTGGGAACCTAAAAGGACTTGGGAGAGCCATCTCATTTCCTCATCACCACTATTTCCTCTTTCTTGAAAGCCCCCATAGCCTCTCCCCTTTTCTTGCTTCCTTCTTTCCTTCTAGAGTCACGAATGTAGAGATCTCTTAGAATCACAATGCATTGCCCAACTACAGAGATCAGTTCACCTTTAGGTTGCCATCTTCAAGTTGGGAACTTCCTGGAGATTTGTGGGTGGAGCCTTGAGAGGGCACGGTTTGAGGAGGGAAGCTGCCTCGGCAGGGTATAATGCCATAGAATCCTCCCTCCAAAGTAGCCTTTTTCTCCAGGGGAACTGATCTCTGTCATGTGGAGAGCAGTTGTAATTCCAGGTGATCTCTGGCCCTCACCTGGAGATTGGCACCCCTTGTTCCCCTGGATGAAATTTCTGCTTTGGAGGGTGGTGTCTATTATAACCCTCTGAGGTCCTTCCCCTCCTCAACCACCCCTCCCCAGGCTCCACCCCCTTAATGTCTAGAAATTTCCTAACCTGGAGCTGGCAACCCTTTCTCCTTCCCACCCAACAGCCAACCTACTTTTATCTGCCTCTCTTTCTTAAGCCGCCCACCAGCAACCTCAGCCTAGGAAAATTTGACTCAGTTGTGTGGTGCCAGCCACTGGGAACAGGGAACCCTCAAGGACCCACATGTAGGGGGACACACTTTCCCCTGTATCCCCCTCCACACACTATTTCCATTTTCCTTCTCCCCTTTACCTGCCTCATTCTGGCCTTCTCAGCAGTTCACCAACCTACTTTTTCTTTGCCTCCCATCTTTAGCTATATTTATTTATTTATTGACTTCATTTATACCTCACCTTTCTCCAAAGTGAGAAAGCATTTTACATTATTTTCCTCTCCTCCTTTTTAATCCTCACAACAACCCTGTGAGGTAGGCTAGGCTGAAAGTATGTGACTGCTCCAAAATCACCCAGTGAGCTTGTACAGCAAGATGGGGATTTGAACCTGGGTCTCTAAGACTCTACTCTGAAGCTCAAACTGCTACACCACACTGACTTTCATAGGGTGGCTGCCATTGAACAGTAGCAAGCAGCCAGGCCTAGTTGAGTCATGCAAGCTGGGTGGTCTCAAGTCACCCAGAGGTTGCTTCCAGGCCTAGGGTTGCCAGTCTCCAGGTGGGACCCGCCAGTCTCCCAGAATTACAACTGAAATCCAGACAACAAAGATCCCCAGGAGAAAATGACTGCTTTGGAGGGTGGACTCTGTGGCATTGTGAACAATTTTGAGTCCAGTGACACCTTTAAGACCAACAACATTTTATTCAAAGTATAAGCTTTTGCATGCAAGCACACTTCAGCCCCAAACCCTGTCTTCCTCATACTCCACCACAAAATCCCCAGGAATTTCCCAAACTGGAGGTGGCAATCCTAGTCAGGTCTGGCCCCAAGATGCCCTCCCTCAAAGGCCAAAATATACCTGGAAAGGGCCCTGCCCTCTCCCCTTGCTTTTTACTGACATAAATAACCCTTGGAATGCTTGCCTAGAAACAGCCACTGAGGGAAACAGTTGCGTAAAACTACAGGTGCTCCTTTTATCATTTTCATCTTTTTCAAGCTGCCCAATGTATTTTTTTTAGATTTCACATTTTTTAGCAAACCTGGGATCCTTTTCAGGTTTGTAGAAAGCTCTGTCTTGCCTGTTCATAGTTTTAGTCACCGGATATAAGTATCCAAAGATATCCTGACTTTGCTATTAGAATATAGGATAATATAATTCACAGAGAATGTTAACTTGTACATATTCAGAGAATCTAATGCTAAATTTCTGATGTTAGGTGTGTACGTAGAATATCCATTATTTTCATGACGTTCTTTTTTTGGGGGGGGGATGGTGGGAGGTGTAGATATTGTTAGATGGTTGTTCATTTAACTGCTTCTTGAATGCTCATAACAACATCAATACATTCTAGATGGTGTTTCTTCTGCTTCCCAAGCGTGGGGAACACAACCACTTACTGGTGAAATGGCTGATTGCCCTGACATGTGTTATCTGTAAACATGGCCATCTGCTAACTTGGGCACTGCTTGTTACTTCCACATTTATAGTCCTCAGTGTGGAAAGCCACTCAAAGAAATAGACGTTTAGGTGGGTGTAGATATTGGTGTACTTACCCTTTAATATTAGAGATACTTGTGTTTTCTCGAGGGCAATAAAAGATTTATACTTTGTATTAATCTCCTGACATGTAGAGCCTGTTCCACTGCCTCCAGTTTACAGTCTTGGACCCCCGCAATGGAGATTCCACTTGATTATTTTCATGAAAAGCAGGGTGACTCTGAACAGGGGCAGCACCACTTACATCATTTGACCAGCATCACTGTTCCTTGGTACTGTAATTTTGCAGATGAACACATGATTTCTTGAGAACCCTTGAGTGCTACTTAATGCATTCTTGAGTATTTAAGTAATTGAATATACACATATTTTGAACTAAAAAAGAATTCCTGTAGTTTTCTTATATTCCTGCAATGTCTCTCAACAACCTATGAATCAAACATAAGGAAATGCCTTCAAATAATCTATTTTTGTTCATAAAGTGCAGGTGTGGATTCTGACACATACCAAACCAAAGTTCTTTAAGATGCTTTTCCTGTGTTTCTTCAATTATAGTAAAAGGCAGAAACCTAGATTCCTGAAATATTTCAGTAATCACAGTAACAAAAGAAATGACAGGAAGTATAGGGACATATATACTTATAGCAGCAAATATTCCCTGGGTTGGATCCAACTAGCTTTTCTTCTACTGAAAAATAGAGGAAAGGTTCCTGTTTAACAAAAAGGCTATGATGGGGATCATGCTTTCTACGTGGATGGGATGACAATAAGAAATTGAATTGGGTGAGGCTGACTGAAAAAGCTGGCTGAATCCAACTTCTTGACTTTAGTATGAAGCATAGTTTTTAAAATCTATTAATGTATGAATTGATAGTATCAATAGAGATGAAACTGGTCAAATAAATTGAGAGGAAACTGTTGTACTTTTGTGCTTAATAAGTCTGTCACCAATTTTCTCTTCAATAAAAATGATAAAATGTGTGAAAAGTTAGGTTAGTAAATTCTGTGCCAAAAGATGACAATTATGGACATGTAAATCACTTACTCATCCACTGAGATGCACATCAGTGTTCTCACCTACACCCTTTGCAACGTTAAATAGACCACCTACACTGTAACTCTGGGAACTTTCTCTATGAACCCATGAAGCTGCTTTGTAACAAGTCAGACCACTAGGACATCCCACTCAGTATAGCCTATGTTGACTGATAGTGGTTTTCTAGGGTCTCAGACAAAGAAAGGTCTTTCTTAATATCTGCTACCTAAGTAATTTTAACTGCTGATACTGGAGCTGGATCACAGGACCTGCCGCATGCATATAAAGCATACAATAGGAATAGCTGATGGCCAATACACTGAAGATCAATCCAGGCAAGACTGTGGTGCTGTTGGCCAATGGAGAAGGTACTCTGGGACTGCAAAATCAGCCTGTCCTGGTGGGTGTTGCATTCTCCCTGAAAGAGCAGGTTCACAGCTTGAGTTTGGTGTAGTGGTTAAGTGTGAGGACTCTACTCTGGGAGAACCGGGTTTGATTCCCCACTCCTCCACTTGCACCTGCTGATGTGACCTTGGGTCAGTCACAAGCTCTGGCACAGCTGCACCTGAAAGAGCAGTTTGTGTCAGAGTTCTCTCAGCCCCACACACCTCACAGGGTGAATATTCTGGAGAGGGAAAGGGAAAGGAGTTTGTAAGCCGCTCTGAGACTCCAGTGAAGGGCGGGGTATAAATCCAATCTCCTCCTCCTCCTCCTCCTCCTCCTCCTCCTCCTCCTCTTCTTCTTCTTCTTCTTCTTCTTAGCATACCTCATTAGCATATGCCACACCCCCTGACATCATAAGGCCCGGCAGTGGACCTGTGAGGCCGACGGGAGTGCGAGGAAGCCCCGCCAAGGCCCTCCCTGGCCCCAGACAGGCAGGGGTGGGGAGAAGCGGGGAGGAAGCAACTTACCCTCTCTCTTCTCCTGCCTCCTCCTGGCTAAATGAAGGCCGGAAGTGGGGTGGCCGGAAGCAGGGGGTGGGGCTTCATCATGTGCCCCGCCCCCCGCACCTTACCCGGGGGAACTGCGATCCCCCGCGATCCCCCCCGAATCGACCTCTGCCTCCATAGCACATTGCTCCTTTTACCAGATCTGCCTTGTTCACCAGCTATGGCCGTTCCTCAAAAAGTATGCTCTGACCACAGTGATCGATGCTCTGATGCCATCCAGATTAGATTGCTGTAATGTGCCCTGTGTGGAGATGCCTTTGAAAATGGTTCAGAACCTTCAGTTGGTCCAAAATGTGGCAGCCAGGCTACTGTCGGGATGGCTACAGGAATCAAGTACAATCCAAAAAGATGGTTCTTCCCTGTAAGAGCCTAAATAGTTTGTGGCCAGGGTACCTGTAGGACCATTTCCTCCCTTTCTATCTAACCCAGCATTTTGGCTCTCAAGCCCTGCTCTCTGTGGTCCTGCCAATATTCCCTCTAAGCTGAGTTAGTGTGAGCTAGCTCACAGTTGTTTAGCCTCTGGCTCACACCTTTTTGTCTTAGCTCAGGAAGGATGGCTCCAGAGCAAACTAATTTATGCAGTTGCCAAATCATTTGCTCACAACTTTAATGCCAGTAGCTCACAAAGTAGAATTTTTCTCACAAGACTCTACAGCTTAGAGGGAGCATTGGTCCTGTCTTCAGAGGTGGGTGGTGACTAGGGACAGGGTATGTTCTGTGGTGGCACCTCACCTTTGGAATGGTCTCCACTAAATGCTACCATGGAATCTACTTTGCTTTCTTTTAGGCATCATGCCCAAATGCATAATTTTACACAGGGATTTAATTAATGGTTTTATCTTATCAGCTTTTTAATGGTCTGCTTCTGTTTTATGGAATAGCCTTCATGCTGCTTATGTGCAGCGGCTTTTTTAATGGCTTGTTTTCAATATTGGTGATTTGAATTGTAAGCTGCCTTGAGCAGAACTCTGAAGAGACAGCATAGCAGTATGCGCAATAAATAAATAACTGAGGGGGAGTCTACAATCAGAAAAGTTGTTGAAACAACATTCAAAATATTAGTATAAAAACAAGAAATATTGGTATTAAAAAACAAGAAAATATCAACGTTCCAAAAACAATTAAGACAATTGTATCAGTTAAAAATTCTGGAAAATAGAGAAGTTTTCACTCCTCAGTGAAACACCAGTACGTATGGGATCAAATGAACCTTTTAGGGCAAAAAAATTCTACAGCTCTGGGGCAACCACAGAGGCAGATTTTTACAGGTTTTTAATTTTATAGTATTCTCTCCCAAATATGTGTGAAACAAGTTACACTGTCATCGTTTCCTCTATTTTCAGATCTGGTGCTTAGGTAATGAAACAAGGTTTCACATCAACAAAACTGTGGATGCTGCCATTCGGTCTGTTGTTATTGGAGGCCTGTACCCAGGCATTCAGTACAGAGTAGAAGTTGCAGCAAGTACCAGTGCTGGTGTTGGAGTGAAAAGCGAACCACAGCCAATAATAATTGGTAAGTGATTGTTAGCCTCATTGTTTTGTGCCATTAGAATCCCATCGCTCGTTTCACAAACAGCAACAGAATATGTAAAATATAGTCATGTGTCAAATCTCTCTTCCTCCATGGCAAACATCTCAAAATAAAAACAGGTAAGAGCAATTTTCTTGAAATACATTAAAAAGTTGATTGTTGCATGAAACTAATGTTGCATTATGAATTTATTCACTTCAGCAGCTTTGTATATTTATAGAATAGATCTCTCAAGATTGCTAGAATATTGCCTTACTTATGTTGCTGGCGCCTAAGGCCATTGTTTAAAGTTTGTTTTTTGAGCATTTGAGGTTTAGCATTTCTCAGCTATTCTAAGCAGATGGTCTATACTGTTCTGTGCCAAAGCACAAAGAGGTCTTGTCCAAATAATGTGGAAAGCTGGTAATACCATATTTTTTCTTTTGAATGTGTGTTTCCTATTAGTTGTTTCCATGCTGAATTAATTTCATGACCTGAGGCCAGTCTAGAACTTTACCCTTCTGAGATACTTCTTAGGCATAAATTGAAACTGAATAGGGGTAGGGGAAAATATACCAGACAGCTGCATTAGATGTGTGCTACACTGCTGTGCTAAAATGTTTGAAACAGAGAAAATCTTTCCGGTTAAATAATTACCAATCTGTGCATTTAGATAATATCATGATGTAGTTCTTCAGATTGTATGGGGACTGTAAGTTTAACCCCTCTTTACCCCTTAAACAATTACTATGCTGAACTTAGAAAACAGTACATTAGAGAAGGAGATTCACATCTGCCTGCTGCTGTGATGTGCTAGTTTTCCTACATCTTAGAAGGTTGTTATGTTTGGGATAACCCAAGTTCAGAATCTTCAGTGTAAATTCTACAGTTCCAATGCAGCTGTAAAACATGACTGAATGTATAAATGAGCCCCAAATTGATGTTTTAAAATGCATCTGTAATATTCCTCTGAAATTAAATATTTCTGAGAGATAGGAATGATAGACAGACATCAAACAGCTATGCTCTTTCTCAGAAATTTCTAATTTAGAGGAAAAACTAGATCCAAAATCTGCTGTCTAGCCGGACCTGATAGAGACTCGATACAATGCCCCAGGAAGACCTGTGTTCAAATCACCACCCAGCTATGACGAACTTTTCAGTTTATCCTGTTTCACAGTTATTGTGGGGATATAATGGACTGACATATTTTTTATGTGTCTTGAAGGAAGAATGGGAATCAAATGAGATAAACTGGTATCATGCAACTGGCTTTCTGTTTCATTTTACTTCATTCTTCTTTCAAGGAACTCAGCATAGCCTATGTCAGACTGTCTTACCTGAATGGTAACCCAGTGAGGTATATATTGAATTCATGTCTCCCTGATATGAGTTCCAAATTTTACCACATTCACTCTCTGTCCAGGTCTGCTATGCTGCAGTTTTGTTGAGCCAGTTATGGATTGCATAGAAGACCAGAATAAAAGAAGGATATGTCTTTCTTTTCCAGTCCAGAACATTGATCCTACATCATTTCAATCATTTCTAAAATTATATTTTTTCCTTCTTTTGGTAGTTAATTATTCTGACTAGTAGGTATCATCTGTACAGCTTTGAAGCTGCATAAAACACAGAATAGATATGGTTCTTGCCTTGAAGAATTACCATCCATATTAAACATACGCCTGAGGTGAAGAAAACCACAGGGAAGGAGAAAGGAAAGAAATAATATATTACATTTAAAAGGGAGGAGAAGTAACTAAAAAAGTCACAGAATGGGAAAGAGAGTAGCCCACTCAACCATCACATCCTTTGCAATGGAGAAAATGAGGGTTGCTTAAATGGACAGATGAAGAGGATTGAGCCATACCTATGAACACCAGGCAGAAGTAGAATAAATCCTGCACCCAAAAAGGTCTTTGTTTAGGACAGAGTGGACATTTCAAAGGGAGCAGTCCTAAGAAGGAAGTCAAAGGTGGCTTGGAGAGAGAGGGAGAGAGAAAGAGAGAGAGAGAGAACTTAGCACAATGGTTCTGAATAGGGCTCTATATGTTCTTTTAATGGCTTATTTGTGGTTCGACTCATTGTTCGTGTGATAATATGAGAACCAGCTGCAAACTTTCAGAGTAACAGTGCAATCAAATCTGATGTGTCTAATTAATTTTTGGTCCAGCAAATTAGTTTTGTTCTTCATTACTCTCCAATGGGAGGAAGACATTATACTTCATTATATTTTTGTCTGAGGAAACAATGGAGCGTTACAGGTTGCCCACATTCCTCGTCTGTATTCTAATTAGCTGAACTGACAGCACTGTTATAGGAACACCTGCAGTATATAAAGTAATACGCTGATACATTGCCTGACACCTACATACGTTTATATATCTTCTGATTAAATACAACATAGCAATACTAAATTAATGCCATTTCCCCTGAATCTTAACACTTACATTAATTCTGTTGAACATCAATGGGAAACGTACATCCATATTCATTTATGTTCAGCTGCTGAAATCACAAAGCATATGTTATTCTGACATTTAAATGAATTATTACTTTTTCACATGTAATAGCAAGGCACTGAAGGATATAGCAAGCTGCTAGGCTGCTAACTTTAAAGTACATTGACCTAATTTGGAAACCAGCTTTTCTAAGGAAGAGCCTGGGGGAGGCTTTATAGTCCTCTGCAAACTCCCTTGAAAGTTTTTCTTTTCTTTCATTCTGTTTTCTAGTTAAAAAGGAATTCTGAAGTCATAACAGATGCTGTTTTGAGGTGCATTGCACAGCACAGAGAGTAAGGCACTAGTCCATCACCAGCCTAGCATGGATGCTGGGTAGAGGAATGGGGAAACAAAGTAAATGGCATTTGGAGCCCTAGTTGCTACTCAGCAGGCTGCCCGTGGAAACCTAATGCCTCTACAATTACAGCTACTTCTTTGTTACTGTCTTGTATATCTCCTCCCCACACTTGCCATTTGTTTTTAGAGTTTCTTTCTACCCATATCATAAACAGCAAGTGTCTGCACTGAATGACATCAAACATCAAACCTACTTGTTTGTTGGTACAAATCTGTTTGTTGGTACAAATAGAATCTAGTCCAGTGCTGGATCAGTTTAATTATGGCCCATAGCTACAGTGGGGCATTTTGGCCCCAACTTACTTCAAAGGTCCCTTCAAAGGCCCCCTGACTTCCTTTAAATGCCCTAGCCGAACTCACAGCTGCGCCACAGTGGGCAGGCAGTTGCCCGGGGGTTGAACGAGGCATGGAAGGCAGCAGCAGTGGCAGCTGCTGCTTCCTGGACCCGGCCTGCTGCTTGGAGAGGGGGCGAGGGGTGAGTGAGCAGAGGGGTGAGTGAGCTGAGCCAGGGGTGGAGTGAGCAGAGGAAGCTAGAGAAGAAAGGAGAGGAGGCAGCTGTAGCAGCAACAGAAGGGAGAGTGCTGGCCTTGTGCAGGCCCTGGGTTATTCCCCCATCAAGGGTGGAGGGAGGGGGTGAACAGGAGAAACGGGAGCAGCAAACATAATTAAACTATCTACATTGTCAGTGCTAAGTGCCCCTTGAGAAAATTAAATCTTCCTGATTTAAAATTCCTAGCTATGCACCTGGTTTAATTTACTGAACTTTGCACATTTATCTTAACATTCCAATTCAGGATCATTCAGTTTTCCC
The DNA here is from genome assembly GCF_001447785.1 of Gekko japonicus. Classification (NCBI taxonomy): domain Eukaryota; kingdom Metazoa; phylum Chordata; class Lepidosauria; order Squamata; family Gekkonidae; genus Gekko; species Gekko japonicus. Next base: position 117,794 of record NW_015163099.1, on the reverse strand, counting down.
TTAAGTATTCATGTTCCCAAGGTTAGACTGCCCTATGACATCAGAGTTAAGTCACTGCCAAACCAGAGACTTGCCTACCAACCCCCACTCTGTTATCAAAATGGTCAGTCACTCGTTGCTCAACGATATCTCCTGGTTTGTGAACATTAGTATTACAGATGTATTTATTTACTAGGAATAAGGCCCGTTGTGGAATAAGGCTCTGGGAGAGTGCCCTGGCCTTGGGCACTCAGCGTCAATTCACCGTGGTGACCTCAGCAGGGTATAATGACACAGACTCCACCATTTTCCCCAGAGGAACTGATCTCTGCTACCTCACCTGGCCATTGGCCACAATGGTTCCCCAGGAGAAAATGGCTGGTTTGGGGGGTGGAGTCTATGGCATTGTACCTGTCTGAGGTCCCACCCCTCCTCAAACCCCACTCTCTCCAGGCTCTACCCCTCAAGTCTCCAGGAATTTCCTTGAGTTGACAACCCTATCTCCTTCCCAGCCAAGCATCAACCTACTGTTATCTGCCCCTCACTCTTCAGTTTTCCGTCTCCCCACCACCACCTGCAGCCTCTACCGTGCTCTGAAGCCCTGACTGCTACATTGCAGTGGCTGTCATGGGGGGCCATCTCAGCAGAGTATAAGGACACAGAGTCCGTCATTTTCTGCAGGGGAACTGATCTCAGCCATCTGAAGAACTGTTGTAATTCTGAGTGATCTCCAGCCCTCACCTGGAGATTGGCAACAGTGGTTCCCCAGGAAAAAAGGTAGTCTTTCTCTGCAGTGAGGACCAAAGCAGCTTACATTGTTCTCCTCTCCCCTTTTTGACTTGCACAACAACCCTGTTTTACTGACAGAACTAAGCTGGGTTGCCTAGCAACAGGCACTGAGGGGAAAGTAGGATTGCCAGCTCTAAGTAGAGAAATACCTGGAGGTTTGGGAGGGTGAATCCTGTGGAGGACAGTGTTTGGGGAGGGGAAGGACTCAGCAGGGTATAATGCCATAGGGTCTACCTTCCAAAGCAGCCATTTTCTCCAGGGGATCTGATCTCTGTCATCTGGAGATCAATTGTAACAGCGGGAGATCTCCAGGTTCCACCTGGCAATTGGCAACCTTAGGGGAAAGTCAGCCACACAACAGGGGGTTGAAGAGAATGGACTGACAGCCGCTGGCCCACCTCAGTAGCCAGCCAGTCATGGTGGAGTTAAGCAGGAGAGAGCCATTTTCACAGTTTATTCTGACAGGAAAGTGGCCAAGCTGGCAGTGGGCAGGGGAGGGGGTTATGCTGAAAGTCTGTGACTGGTCCGAAATCACAGATTCCACAGCAAGAACCTGGGTCTGGCAGACCCTGCTCTGAAGCACTAACTGCTATGCCTAGGGTAGCCAACCTCCAGGTGGAGCCTGAAGATTGCCGGGTATCACAACTGAACTCCAGACAACAGATCTCTGCCCCCCCCCCCGAGAAAATAACTGCTTTGGCGGGTGGGCTCTATGGCATTCTGTTCAGCTGAGGCCTCTCCCTTCCCCAAACTCTGGCTTTCTTAGATTGGCTTCCTTAGACACAGAATATCCAGGAATTTCCCAACCTGGAGCTGGCAACCCTAGTCAGGACTGGCCCCAATGAGTTCCTCACAAACACCTGGAAAGGATTTCCTTCCTTACTGACAGAACCAAGCTTGGTTGCCTACCAATAGCCACTGAGGGAAAAGTTAGTTCCACAGAGGAGCCAAGCATGAGAATTGTCTTCATCGGGAAAGACAGCTGTTTGCCAGTTATTCTGACAGGGAACAGTGGCTGAAGTGGGAGTGGGCGGAGAAGAGGAGCAGACCCAGCACCCAGCCGATGGCATGCGAGTACTCTTGAGTGGCGGCTGACAGGCCAATGGCTGATGGAGCACATTGCACAGCCAATGGGAGAGCTGGAAACAGCCAATACGCTAAGAGGGTTATTATATAGAGATTATTTATTGGATTTTTAAAATTACAATAGTATTACAGTTTTATCCTTAACCGCAGTACCAAACTTTCAATTAGATTTAAATGTCAGCCCAAGCACCCTTCATTTAAAATGTTGAGCTCTAATTGATTTTCATAACATTTGCTTAAAACAGAATGATTTAGAGGCTGAATTGGAAGAGTGGAAAGTGACACTTCATGCTTCCTGTTTGCTTAAGAGAGAATAGTGAAGTACATTTTATATTATGCAAAGGGTCACCCCCATTACCAAGAGTGATATTAAATACTTAAATATGAAATACAATCATTAACAATTTTCTGTGGACACCACTAGACTAACCCTTACAGACTCGGAAATTACTCCATGTATTTTAAAAAGATTTAGTATGAAGTTAATAATATGTATAAACAGAGTTGCCATGTAATATTGATTTATTGTTCTGGAATTTTGCTTTCAGGGTTAGCTAAAATAAGGTTTTTGATTAATTCTAGAACTGAAGCATGTGCAGTTTACTGTAGCTTTCATTTCTTCTGCCCTCTGCAGATGTTGATAGGGTTTGGTAGCTGTCCTTTAAAAAGAAGATTTGTTTCTATGTTCTGGCTGTGAAAATAAAAGAGGGAAGTAACCTCACATTAAAGAGAGATTCCACTGAAAGAGAATTATGTCCACAGCTTTTAGTCATTTGTTTAGCAAGTAACCTTATCAGTTTACCTGTGGCTGGAACCAATGTGCTGATATAGCACTGGCTTTGTTACAAACAAAAAACAAAAAACCAACCCGGGGGGGGAAAATAAAATGGTGACCTTATTTATTATGAAACATAGTTTTTCTCAGCAAGGCACTATACGGTATTTTAACCATTTGCTCTATGGTCATCACTCATGATAAATTTAAAGAATATAGATTGATTTATGCAAACAGTTGTATAAAATAACAGCATTATGATTCCAAGGAAGTTATATTTTTAAAAAATTGACAAGTCTATTGTTCAATTTATATCAAAGATTGGGAATTGTGCCATTGTTTGGGGAAAAACACATACAATCCTGAACTATGCTACAAAATATGCTGTCAAGACAATAATTTATTTGGGGGACTGAGCATCTTAATGACTATAGAATTTGTCACAGCTTGCTGCAGATTTGGGGGGGTGACGTTATTTTTGTGATCCTTTCAAAGACTGGTTAATTGAAATATTTGCCAATTCTGGCCTACATATTTTGTAATTTACTTGGTAGCAGCTTTGTAGACTAAGTATTGTGTATACAGCCAGTTACTTGGCTAAAAGAAGAGGGGAATGACTTATCTGTAGAGAGCAAAGTCATTCAGTACATGTGTTTTGCTACAGTTATTTGTGTGGCTCAATAGTGCTGGGGTCTGAAACTGTATTACTATGAATTTGCTTTCTGCATCACCAGTTCTTTTGAAACTGGCAGTTGTCTACTTCTAGTGTGCAGGTTTCAGATATGAATGGCAGTTGGATGAGAGGGGAATAATTGTATAAAGAGTCATGGGGTCTATCCAGTGCCATGTTTTCACAGGCAGAAAGATGGAGCATGATTTTCATATTGCCTTCTGGCAGTCCCAAGTGCCCCCTGAAATCCTGTTATTGGGTCCCCTTTCCTCCAGGAGTAGGATTTCAGGGGTGATTTTGGTTGTCATGGGAGGGGGGAGGCAGGAAAATTGTATTTCACAGTCAGAATCCTCTGTGCCTGTGGAAATGCCTCACAGGAGCCAATCCATTGTGTATTAAGGTTGCCAAAGGAGCTGCGGTGGCTCAAGTGGTTAAGATGCTGAACTGCAGGCTGTGAAAGGTCAGTAGTTCAGCAGTTCGAGACCCGGGTGCCGCATGACGGAGTGAGCTCCCGTCTCTAGTTCCAGCTCCTGCCAACCTAGCAGTTCGAAAGAAAGAAATTGCAAGTAGATAAATAGGTACCACTTCGGTGGGAAGGTAACAGCGTTCCGTGCGCCTTGGTGTTTAGTCATGCCGGCCACATGACCCCGAAAATGTCTTTGGACAGCGCTGGCTCTTCAGCTTTGAAACGGAGATGAGCACCGCAACCCTAGAGTCGGATTTGACTGGCTTTCGAGCAAGGGAACCTTTACCTTAGGGTTGCCAAATCGACTTACCTCTGCCGGCGGGGGACTTTGTGCTGGCTCCCGGCACGCGTGCACGGCACAGGGAAGTGACATGATGCTGGGCACGCTGGGGGCAGGGCACAGCCGTTTTAGGGGGAAACATAGAGTTTTCCCCTCAAATGGCTGTGCCCCACCCCCAGCATGCCCGGCGTCATGACGTCACTTCCCTGTGACGTGCACGCGGGGGTGGGGTTTTCCCCGGGGCCCGATTCCGCGGGGGTGGAAATCGGGCCTCCAAAGTGGGGGAAATCCGCCCTCCGGGGGGATTTGGCAGCCCTAGTTACATCTTATTTGACAAGTTTAGAAAGATTATAATTGCTTACGTTGTATTTTTGAGGCAACATTTAACACTATGTTCTTACATGCCTGTTTCCATCTTATAAAATAGGAACAACCAATTTTTGTATTCTCAGGAAGAGCTATTCTGTTATCCAGAGATCAGGCCTTTGCCTGATCAGGCCTCTGGAAGACCACAGTTTGTTTTGCCTCACAAACTGACCCCTTCATGATAGATTAGGCTTCCTAGCAAATATGACAACACCTAGCAGCAAAAGATTTACAGTTATTGGCATAGTATTACAAATAAATATAACAGTTATATATGACATGAATGTCATATGTGAATGTTAAACTGTGGATTGCTTCTGTGTTTTATAACATGAAAAAATATCTTACTTGTGAATAAAATTGTGACTAACTTTTTACCATACATTGGCTAAATTTCATGCTGCTCACAATCAGATTTTGGGAGCTATAGTCAGCCTATGATTTTCTAGTTGACCTTCTCGCAGTAAGACATATATATTAGTGGGGAAGGAGTTTTTTGAATTTTCAGAATCTTTGCTATTATTGTTATTCTGCATTATCAATACAGTTTGATATGATCTCTCTCTCTTTCTAGGAGGGCGTAATGAAGTTGTCATCACTGAGAACAGCAACAGCATAACAGAGCAAATCACGGATGTGGTTAAGCAACCTGCCTTCATAGCTGGGATTGGTGGTGCATGCTGGGTAATTCTCATGGGTTTCAGCATCTGGCTATACTGGCGCAGAAAGAAGAGGAAGGGACTCAGCAATTATGCAGGTAAGAATAAATCTGTTAAATAAATAGAAGTGTAGCAAAAGACTGCATCTCAATGAAATGAAGACTGGAGTGGATTAATGTTGTCTGCTTGCTTGGGTATGCTGCAAAAGAACTGAAACATGAAGAGCTTCAAGTGCATTGCTCTGTAATACATTTCATCATTGCTACAAGAAAATATTTAATTCATATAATGAGTACATCTGATACACAACCCAAGAATTATGAATGCACTGTTTATAGTCACATTTTTGATGTAGAAGGAACTCAGGCACATGTCTATGCTCAGTTTTTAAGGACTGCAAATCAAACTGTCCCTGCAAAAGTGAGTGCGCCCAAAATTATTCTTGTACAATTCAAGTAGACCGAGGGTACTTAGCACTGTCCCATTGGATACAATGGTGATTCTTGTACAATTCAAGTAGACTTAGCACTGTCCCATTGGATACAATGGGTTTAACCATGATTTGTGGTGGAAAGTGCCATCAAGTCGCAGCTGACGTGGTGACCCCTGTAGGGTTTCAAGGCAAGAGACATTCAGATGTGGTTTGTCATTTCTGGCTTATATGAAGCAACCCTGAGTTTTCTTGGTGGTCTCCCATCCAAGCAGGGCCAAACCTGCTTAGCTTCTGAGATCTGATGAGATCAGGCTAGCCTGGGCCATTCAGGTCAGGGCTAACCTTAATGAACTTCTTCCATTTGTCTTAGTCTTGACTGTTGTAGATAAATTGGGGGGATATATATTGTAGTTATTATAATTGTTCATTGGTGCCATCCTAAGCAGAGTTACACCCTTCTAGGACAATTGAATTTGAAGTTACAGCTCTGCTTAGAGATAGATCAAGTTGGGTAGCCATGTTTGTCTGTAGCAGTAGAAAACAGCAAGAGTCCAGTAGCACCTTAGCGACTAACAAAATATGTGGCAGGATATGAGTTTTCGTGAGTCACTGCTCACTTCTTCAGATATGAGATGTGAGTTCACTTCTGAAGAACTGAGCAGTAAGTCAAAAAAGCTCATACCCTGCCACATACTTTGTTAGTCTGCTCTTTTCTATAGCTCTGCTTAGAGTAATGCTATAAATCGCTTGGTTCCACAGATCATGAGTATGTAAATGGGGATCTATTCAGTAATGGTGAAGTTGACCCAGTTGCATGGTAGTCAGTCATTTTATTACTGCAGCCACTGTTCTAACCTTGAGAACAAGGCTTCCAATTCTTTTGTATTTTAAAGGCTTTGGATTGTTATCCAAGGGCATACGGGACTTTCCAGTTGCATGCATGATGTAATCCCCTGCTCATAAAAGAAATGGGGATACCCTGGCATGTATAGTGGAACCTCTATATTATGACTTTTTATTTCATTGTGTTTGTTATTTGTGTCTGGATGAAATTATATACCCATATTCTAGAAACAAGGTAAAAGCATCTTGAGGATGTATGCCTTCAAAATATATCATGTCCAGCAACATTCTGCAATAAGATGCTGTGCCTATACAACATTAACCTTAGTTCACAATTGAGTGAAAGCCAATGCAAAAACAGCAAGAGGGGTTTTTTTTACAAAAAACAATCCCTTTCTTTGAGTATAGTTTGATATGCAGCTGAAAGGCTAGGCACTATATCCATACTGTTGTGTTAGAATAACCTCTGTATTTTTACAGAATTCAGCCATCAATGAATTGTTGTTCCCAAGGGAAAAAAATCCAGTGATTAATACATTCATGACAATTGAAGCATGTTTTCTTCTGGCATTGTGCCACACAAATCTTATTCTAGAATCCTGTTGATTTCTTATTAATTACAAACAGTGAGCTCAAATGACCATCATGGTGAAGCAACATTATTCATATGCTACGCTGTTTGCACATGTTTTTCTTCCTTTCCTTTTAATTAATGTGCATATACATGATGGTCACGTCTGCTCTCTCTGATCTTGTTTTGTTAAATGAAGCACTAAGTTCTATTTAGAAGTTAGATGCACAATATTACTGATCCTGAAGGCTGCAATGTTCTGTCACATCCTTATTTTAGACTACTATTAATAAGACATTAGGCATTTAGCAGGTACAGTCCTTTATCTTACACTTTCACATAGATCAGATGTGCTAAATAAATTCCATGCCTAGTTCTTTGTTGTTAACGTTTTCATATATTGAGTTGTGTTCCCCATATGATATCAGATAGCATGTTTCTATGAAAATTGTCATAACATCCTGTGATCTTATCATATATGTAAATATCTGTGCACAATAAATTTGCCATGAAACATGTACAACATTTGGTCCCTACATGACAACCATAAACCATTTGACAGTATCAAAATGGTGAAAAAAATAAGTGCAGAAACTCATTGCCAGAAATACATATATGGTATTGTTGCTCATGACATTTTATAAGTGTCTACTGGCTGGTTGTTGTATTGTCACTGAATTGTTTATTAATTGATGCATTTGCTTGACAATGAGAGATCATGAAGAGTAACATTTCAACACTTATACATTTCAAACCCGATCTATAAGGCAGGTTGCATGACCATCTTAAACCGGTCACCATTTAATGTAATTGTCAAATTCCATCATTCACTTTTTTCCAACCCATTATTTCTCATGGGCTGCTGGCTGGCTAGTGTTGAGTTTCTAGAAACTGCACATAATTTTAAACTACATACATTGGTCAATTCTGAGAAACACGCATACCCTTTAACTGGCACTTCTTATTGAGGTTTGTAACTCACAATGTATTTACTTTTCTTGTTTTGCAGTTCAGTCCTTCACCTTCACCCCAGCAGGTACTGTCCATTAGTCTGTCTCTTACCCCACCCAACACACAAATCCAACATATACTGGCTGAATCCCTTCCAACTATTCCAACTATATAAAAATATCCAAATGCATGAAGAAGTACTCTGTCTGCTCATCAGTTACATTCACTGTGTTATTGAGTATACCAGTGATTCCAGTAGAAGGCTACAGAATACCACAATTAAAATATCTTCCATTATGAGCATGGATAGTTTCTCACTCATCTATATATTTAATTCCCAAGGCGCCCCCTGTGTGCAGATATCTAAATCTGCACATCGGGGGCACCTGGGGGGCAGGGAGATTTTCCTGCGCACGTGTGGCAATGCACAGGTGTGCAGAAAAATCTGAACACTGTAAAAAAATATAGGGGGGATAATTAAATCCCCCCAAAAGTAAAAGAGCATCCCCTGTGCATGCGCAGGGAATGCTCTTAGAATGGTTTCGCCACCGCCTCCACCACCAGAGAGGGGGAGGGGGAAAAGGCTTGGCCAGCCGGCGACTATAAGCCGCTCAGCCCTCGCCGCCGCCCGGGGAGGAGGGAGAAAGTTTGGCGGGCCAGCGAGGCCTTGCCACCGCTGCTGCCAGGGAGGTAGGGAAGGAGACAGTTTGGCAGGCCGGTGAGGCCTCACCGCCTCCGGGGGAGGGGAAGGGAGAAAGTTCAGCGGGCCAGTGAGGCCTTGCCACCGCTGCTGAGAGGGGAGGGAGAAAGCTTGGCAGGCTGGCAAAGCCTCGCTGCTGCTGCCGGGGAGGGAGGGAGGGAGGGAGGGAGAAAGTTCGGCGGACCATCAAGGCCTTGCTGCTGCTAGGGGAGGGGGGAAGCTTGGAGGGACATGGGCCTCGCCGTGGGTGCCGGGGACGACAAGGGAGAAGGCTCACCTGCAGCTGCTTCCTTCTCCCGTGGAGCTTCTCACCCCCCCACGAGTATCGCGGGTCCCCCTTCTTGTTCAAGCTCTAATGCTGTTTTAAAATGTAATTTGTATGGCATTGGTGTACTTAACATAACTACCCACAGGCAGACCTTAATCACAAGCAGTCAAATTTTATGCTTAAGATCTTTACACATAACTTGCAAATTTTTGAGGACATGTATGGCTGGTTACAGAAGCGGAACTTACCCTTGCTTCTCATTCCTTGTAGTCTGCTTCTGAACTTACACATACTCCAGACATAGTCAAAAATTAGCCCATGCATGTATATTTCATATAACCCCCCCACACACACACACACAGGGCACATAGATGTATGATGTACTGACACAATCAAGCAAACCAAAAATATTTTAAAGTGGATGATATGATAAAAAATATTTCCTGTTTATTATTTTTTAATAAACTAGCATATGTAAACAATTATGATGTGTGATTAAAAATATATGAGTAATAATATATTGCTGAAACAACTGATTGCAAACAGCATACTCAAAGCTATGTATAAACAGGAGAAGCAATAGTGTAGTTAACAGCCACAGTTAAAGTCAATAATTCTCTCTCAGCTTCCACACCGCTTTTTTCCTGTTCAGGCAAAATGGCTATAGTGGACATTTCTCATCTGTTCTAGGAAATAGTCTTTGGGCCAAGGTATTGGAGAATGAATAATCATTTGATAACCAGTTTACCCTTGTTAATGTTGGGGATACTGTGTACATAGTCAAAATAAGATAACCTTTCATTCTGTCATGCCTATTGGGCTGGAATCCGCTACACCAACTGTGTGTTTGATACATGATGTCAAGGAAAATATATTGTCACAAAATATCGTTGGCAGCCTTGTCAAAATGAAGTGTTTGGAGAATAGACACAGCTGATGGTGGTGTTTTATTAACAGTTTGATAAATGCAAATCAGAGTTTGCAAGTAACTTGAACCCACCTGTATTATCACTGCTGTTGCATGAAAGCTCATCCTGATCAATTGTATCAAGAAAATTAAAACAGTTAGCTAAGAAATGTTTTAGACTGGAATCTCTTTGTTTGTTCCAAAACAGGGTCATGCAAAAAGAATGCTTCTTCTAACCCTGCCATTGGTAGTTCTCCTCTTTTGCTGTAAACAAATGTACCTTTCTCCTACTATTTTCCCTATTCCTTCAAGCCCTCCATTTATGTCCCACATCCATATTTATCATACCCCTTTCTGATATTAGCTTGGCCCTCTCTTCCCTTCCTCAATTCTGAATTGAAATGTTGCCTTTCTCCCCCTTACTGTTTCATCAGGCTTTATTCAGTCAGTTTAAGCCATCTTTTACCTTTCCTATCCTGGCTTCTCTTTTCCCACACTCTCAATGAACCTCGCCCTTCTTCTCTACCAGCTTCTCACCTCCTTTCAGTTTCTTCTCTTCCAAA